>NW_015113103.1:0-48850 GCF_001443285.1 Poecilia latipinna | reverse complement strand
GTGTTACGCTTTGATGAAAAACATTTAAACAACATTCCCGCTTATAAGAGTTTTTTAATTTTTTTTTTTTTTTTTTTTTTTTTTTTTGCCAGCTGCTTTTGTCCACATAGGGAAAGGGTATAATTTCACGTGTTGTTCTTAGTTTCCAATCATGGAATATGATGGCGTACTGCACTTCAACGAAGCGAATAAATTGCACAATTTGGACATAGATGTAGATTCAGATAACTGCGGCTAGTGTGTTGAGAAAATGGTGTCTGTGCATGCATCTCCAATTTCCAGTGAATTCCTGCTGATGTAGGTAGTTGAGCAATAAGTTTCCAAGATAAATTGCATACCCCAGCACCAGTTGTACAAGAAGCTCCTAGGATATACTCAACTTTGAATTTTGAGGCTGTTTTAAAATATGTACAATGGGTAAAAAGAAAAACTGGCAGTTAAAGGGTTAACATAGCAAAAGTTATGGATATCTAATGTGATTTTTCTCAAAAGGTTTATGCAGTAAAAGTAGCAGAAAACAACAAAACTAAACAATTACAAACATGTGTATGTCGCTGTTTTAGCAAAGTGATTTTGAGCAAAGGCAGAGGGTAAAAACACAATGTAAATGGGATATTTGGAGTAAGAATGCAGGGAGAGTAGACTAAGTCACTTACGCTATTGTCACTTGACCCCGACACAGGATAGACCGTCCAGCCAAGCTCTGCCGTGGCTGTGGTGGAATCCATGAGCATCTCTGCGGGGAAATAGGAGAAGAGATGGGGGTCAGATAATCGGCTCCTGTGAATGCTCTGCTGAAAGGAAAACTATGACATTAACATAATCATTCAAAAAAAAAAATCAGTTAATGTCTGTTCATATATCATTTTGAACAATCTGGACATAATCTAATCACATTTTAGGATGTAAATTATAGTTTTTCAGACTCTTGGTTTAAGAAACCTACAGTTAAATTGTCATCTTCAGTATCAGCATTTATTAAAGTAGCTTTTTTGGTAATTTCATCACAGGACAAACACATCCAGGTCAGCAGAACAATGCCATTATCCCAACATCTTTCAGGAAAACAACTGGCTTGAAAAGTAAGTCTCTGCGGTACACTGGAGGCGACACCATATATACCGCGGATTAGCTGTTGGAAAGAAACACTTCTAGTAATTGGGGTCAAAGAGGATGTGCCTCCTGACAGACAGGAGGAAACCTGTGGCACAAATTTCTCTAGCCTGGTCCAACTCTCCATCATATGCTCAGTGAGACATTCATATGGTCACCTTCTCTGCCTCTTTTCCATAATCTTTGTACCCATGCCCTCGAGTCTGGGTTCCCACCCAAGATGTGGTGTTAGCTCCACTGCTCACTCAGCTACAGTCAGCAGGTCTAATGAATTTCTCCAGCTTGTATCCCTCCTGTGCTCTAGGGTTTAGCTGCCACAGATGGAGACACCATTCATCAGTTTGGAGGCGTCAGCTGCAACTCCAAAATGCCACAGAGGGATTTAGAAACCCCCTTGACAAACATGGCTACTAATCTTAACATAAGTCAGACCCTGGGACCACGACACAGGTCTGCTAGATAAATGCACTCTGTGGCACTTCACTCTTATGATAAAGTTGAAATAACTGAATTCAAGCTAAGTGTGTAGATCCTTGTCAAAGAAAACTGCATAAATCTGATAAAATGTCAAAGTTTTTTTTACAAAGGTAGTGGACCAAGCAGAATCAAAGACAGAGGATCTAAAGTTTTGACTAAAAGGATTTGGTTTTCTCCTTACATTTTCAGTGCTGTACAAGATTGGATAATGTTCCAGACACTTTATTTATTTTTTTCTCATAACCTTCTAGTTTCTCTGATTTATATGCCAGAGAAAGCCGCAGATTTTAATTAACAGCCTCCAAAAGCAATGCTTTATTTCAGAGCCTTCTGCTGACTTTCAGAATCTCACCAATACTCGCAAGACATAATACTTGATTTCACATCCATTCAGTTATCACAAAGCATAAATCTTATAATTAAGCAGATGAGACTGCAATTGAGCAGCTATTGATAACCTTCTGAGTGACTCAGAGTCTGCATGGGTGTTAGGCAGTGAAATGGTAATTATACCCCATAATGATAACGATAATTAGTGGGGGAGAAAAGTGAGAATAATAAACCCCCTTTGTGGTGGTTTAGAGAGTGTTGTGGGGGAACAGGGAGCACATTTCTGTAGGAATGTTAACATTGGCTGGATGACGCATCATTCTCTTCGCCCAAACCCAACTTCTTTCTCTCTGAAGCCGCACATTCCTTTTGTCTGTTTCTATTCTGACCTACCATTCTCACTTGTCTTTTGCTATTTAATCATTCTCTCGGGCAACCCCCCCCCCCCGCTTCTTTACTCTTGTTTTATGTCTATCTCACTCGTGCTATCAGTGACCCAGAAGCACTACCTCCATATGAAAGACTGATCACTTTTCTTCCTGCTGCTGTCTACACTTGAGTCTCGGCAGCCACACAGATTCATTACCTCCCGTGAGGCAGAGCAGCACATAGCTCACCCCTGTCAGCCACAGTCTCGTTCTCGGTCCCAGCCGAGGCAGAGCGCGAGTGCTCAGCAAGACGTGCCGGGTATTAGTCAGGAGGACACAGAGGTACTCGCGGGAATGCGTAGGAATCATTTTTCGTTTTCGCTTGCGAGGACATGTTTACGTATGATCATTTGAATTTTATCACTCACAGGAATGGCGTGAATGCATGCTGAAAACTAGTAAACACTAGTCCTACTGGAATTCTCTCGTCTTACATGGACATGCAGTCAAAAATATTCTTCAGGCACTCTTACAGAGGGAATGGGAAAAAACATAGAAACTCCTTAATTAGAGCTGGTTGTCATGTGGGTTTCATTATAGGCCATTGCTTTGTAGACTTCCTACAATGTCTGCCAGGGTTTTAATTAAAAGCAAAAAGATTAGTGAATCACTGTACTACATTCTAATTAGATACAAATTCCAGGAAATCAGGAGTATTTGACTGTCAACCAAGTAAATTTGTGTTTTTTCAGGGGTTTTCATTTGAAACAGTGGGTGTAATAAACCTTTTACAGCCTCAAGACCACACAAAAGATGAGTAACTACAAGAAATGTATGCAAACTACTACTTTTCTTACTTTAAAGAACTATATTTTTGCACTGTGATATTACATTTTCAGTTTAATTCCAACAAGTATGGTGCCCTCCTTTAATAGACAAAAACTAAACATGCACAGAGAAATTTGAACCTTAAAATCTGATCTTTTCCATAAGTAGTGACAACAACACTTTCTAGTTTGGATAATTTTTGTGAGTGAAAATTACTCAGAGTAAACTGTCATCAGTACCAAATGCTTAAAATGAATTCAAGGAAAAAATAGAAATGTTTTCTCCAACCTGCAAAAAGATGTCTGCAGTTCATTTAGGTTATGAAAAAAGTGAGAGTAACAGATTTTCAAACTGTGACTAGGCTCAACTTAGACATGGGTCACTGATGTGTATACTAGTAGTACTAACTTAGAGCCATATATTTTGACTAGACTCAGATCAAGCAAAACTGCCTAGTCCAAAAGCTGTCACACAAGCAGCACAACAATGCCACTGCTTTTGATAAATAATTGACTGTTCACAGCAGAAAGATGCAAAATAATTTGAATGTTCTCTTGTATTCTCTTATAAATCCTACAAAAGAAATAAAAAAAACTGGCATGATTTGGTACGAAACGTGTTGCCATTACAAGAAAAAAAATTAAGAGCGTTGCAAAAAAAAAAAAATCTTTAAATAGACACCATTAAACTAAAAAGTAGAATGTTTACTTTTTCATTCTAATTAAAAATAATTAAAATGTGCAGTAAAATCAAGAACGTTGATTTTACTGCACATTAAGGGTCGGTTTGCAATAGATATATTTTAGCCAGCACAATGTTTAGGCTAAAAGGATTCACCAGAGTGGTCCAACATCTGATGATGAATTGCAGTCTCTCAATTTCCCATCCAAGCAGTAACTGTATTTGCAGTATTTGTGTTGCAGTGTTAAGTGATGCATAAAAGTGTTTTAACAGGTTGAGCTCGTGGGAAAATGATCTCCATGTTGGCAGGCAGATACGGGATGGATACTTAACTGAGAACAAAAGAAGCATATTGACAATATGACAGTGAATAATTAAAACCTTTTTTGTATTTTTATGCTCTTAACTCTAGAGGCAGGTATGAATATGCAATGAGCCCTAGGAGTCTAAGAAAAGCCCACTATGAGGAGAGTGCTTCCTCTAACACTTCCTGAGAATAAGAAGAGAGTTTAGTGCTGATCTTAGAGAGCTCTCAACTGAGAGGCTGTCTAAAGTGACAGGCGAGTGGAATGGAAAAAGGGGTGCGCGGTACTACAACACTCTTCTTCTTTAAGAGGGGTCAACGTTTCATCTCTGCTTTCAAAAAAAAAATAAAATAAAAAGCAACAGAATTTCCAATGAGGGATACACAGAGGATGTGTTCACTGCAGAAAATTGTGTTTTATGCACAAACAGCTGCTACGACTCAGAAAATAAACAACAAATGCCTATAGACAAGATTTCCTAAATTGTTAGTCATTGTGCAAAGGTCCCAGTATGGATTGTTTTAACTTGCTGTTTACATTGCAGCTCAGATAATTATTCTGTGGAATTTGTTCTGCTTCAGCTGTTTTCCTGTATTGGCTTTGTTTCTTTGTTTCTTTCTTTTTTTTTCTGCCAGCCCATTTCTCAATGTTTTGCCCTTGGTTTACCATGGTGACTGACAATTCATGATTTGGCCAAAGGGCAAAAATCCCAGCTTGACAGCTGGATGACCAATTAGGAGGAGGAGATAGACAGGTTCCTCCAGTCTGGGTGATGGATGTCTCTTCTGCCAGGAGGAATATCTGAACAAAAATATGTGCACCTTTTATTACGGCATGCAACACAACAAGGCTGGCTTCTTAAATTTTACAGTTGCACACACCATCATGTGCAGCTACGAAGTGAGATGTTTCTCTGCCTTTTTTCCCCCGAGCATGAGGAACCGATTTTGACAAATTGCTTTGCATGTTATTGCATCATGAGGTGACAAAAAAAAAAAAAACTGCATATAAATGACATGGTAGCTCAACCAGAAATCAAAGAAAATGAACCAATTTTCTAACAAACCAGCAAATATTTAGGTCCTATGGCTTAACAGAGGTATTTCAAGAAAAGAATTGACCTCCAAAACAAAATGAAGCAGCTTGAAGGCGTTATTTCATGTTTATCTTTCTTGCCGGCAGAACTGTAGCCTCCTTCCTCCACGGAGCAAATCCCTCAGCATTTAATAAAAAAAAATAAAAATAAAAAAAAAGACATAAACCCACATATGGTGCTGCGATAATGTCAGCGAACAGAGCTGAAAAACAGCTTCAACATTCTGCCCCAAAAATCCATGTTTTGTTAAGTTCTGGTAAACCACAAGTGCAAGACAAATGTGTGTGACTGAACACCTGAAACCATGTTATTTGAAAGCAAATGTGGAAAGACCGTTGTATGTGCCGCAGTTGGAGGGTAGCAGCTGGTCATTGAGCTAAAAACAGAATTCTATATAGTCAACCAAGCATGCAAATCTTGCAGATTAAGAGGAAAGGGAACGGCATACCCCTGAGAAAGCCAAAGACATGATTTATAGCTTCAGTGATAGACAGAGCTACTGTATGACCAGTTGGAAATAATAACACCTTTTATTTACATTCAAGGAGTGAGAGGAGCTCCCAGCCTCGAGAAACTTGGCTTAACTAATCTGTCAACACAAGCTGAGCTCATTAAGGTGCACAAGAACTTTCACCAGAGTTCTAACATTTTTTTTAAGTGTTAGATTAATTTTTAATGTCTATTTTACAATTAGGCAAGCTTTCTTGTCACTGGGGCATCAGTGGTGGAGAGTCAATTAAGTAGATTTACGTGGTATTCACAGTTAAGATGTTGATAAAGGGGTTTCAGTTAAGTTGCAATACAGCTCAAAAGTTCACCCTTTACCCATTAAGACTGCACTGAGCACAGTTTTTTCCAAGGAATAGAAAGATGAGCAAGGAAGCTGGGCAGTTGATTTTGGCAGAGTCTACTGGAGTGTGAAATATTGTACTGCACACACAAACACTCATAAAGTGGAGCACTCGCAGAGCACTGGCTGTTGACAGAATGATACAGTATGGTGTTCCCAAGGGCCCCAAGCAGGATGTAAGACGGTAATCTCTACACAGCCAAGCTGAGTTATCAGTCAGTGCGACTGAACTTGTCAACAAAGCAAGCAGACTAGAGCAAAAACCAAAAGCAAGAGATGCAAACGGGTAAGTTATATGGGCCTGAAACAATTTCAGCTCCCACACCGGAGAAGCAACTGTCTTTGTCTGACATCATATCTCAGAGCTGCTTCTTACTTTTCATTATGATGAAATACTCTGTAATCTCACTTCAGCTGGAGCTGGGTTATCTTCCATCACACAACGCACATTCCCTGGCACAACCGTTGTTCGTTTATAAGCACATACAGTGAAGTTGGAAATATCCCAACATTAGAATGTAGATTGTGTCATTAGAATGACAGAAGACTCATTATATTTTAAAACAGAAATTTACATACTTAATAGAGAAATGTATTCTATTTTCATATGTTGAGAAATAGTGATTGTGCTATTATTGAGCAGAAAATGTTTTAATTTTCATTCAGATTTCTATTAAAGTCAAGACCTTTATAGATGGTTACTCTGATTAAATAATGACATCTAAACTATCAATTTGAACAAACAAAACAAAACAGTCATAGCTGTTCATATTAGTCATATCATATTAGCTTTCAGTATCTGCAGCTGTCTTATTTTACTGAACACCAGTAAAATAGTGAATACTGAACAGCCATCTGAAATGATTATTATTTTTTCATTATTATTATTTTGTAGCATGCATCAAGATGTTTTATGTCTTATGCAGTAATTTTAGTTGTAATATCAGTGTACATTAGTCATTAAAATATTTCAGGTCTAATTGACACCATATTTCATGGCGGAAAGACGTCAACTTAAGCAATAAATTGCAAGTTGGAACACTCACAGACCCCGTCTAGTGCAGTGAGAAAGAAACCTGGCCACTGACAAAAGCTTATGGATTTATTAGCACGCCTTCCATATTTCCCAAACCCCTGAAACCTAAATAGAACTGTTTAACAGATCAGTAGATTTAAAATTTGCAGAGGAAAGTTCTGTAAAGCAGAGGCCAATATTTTTATAGGCCGCAGCCTACGAGAACATGAGTGTGACTCAAGAATAGCGAGGCCATACAAATGACATCCATCCATCACTCCAATCATTTAAGTGTTTTAGGAGTTCTGTGATATGACTCACTCAGTGCAGTCGAAATACCTGCAGCAAAATTTGACAGGGATCGCTTTTTATCAAACTGACAGCTTTTCAGATACCACTCCTAATTGATTTGATGGAATACGCAAACCTCCCACGCCTTGCCTACAAGTCATCAGTTGAAAATGAATGATGAAAAATGCACGTACATCATGTACTTTACAGATGTCTACAGATGTGTGTTTTACATGGACTGTCTCCTCTCTCTCTCTCTCTCTCTCCATGGCCTTCTTTTTTCTTGAGCTCTTACGGGAGCCTTCAGACTGTGTTATCCATGTATTAGACCACAGGATAAGATTTTGCTTAGGCTTTAAATGCACAAAGCTGAATTAGAGACTGCTGCTTGACTGATTTTTCCCTTTGATTTTGTTTTACATGAGATGATATATGCATTAGTCAAGTGAACAGCAATCTCCATGCCAACCAATTTGATTGGCACCTAAGGCAAATTACAGTAAAGTACATAAAGTGGGTGGTTCTAGATAAAAGATTCAATGGGGAAGGCAAAAGGATAAAAGAACAAGAACTTTGGATATACTCTAAGAAATATGGCTATGTTAAAAATGAGTCCATGCTACATTTACTGGCACTCCTAATAAGGATGTGTAAAAAACCTTAGTGCAGAAGTATAACTGCATACTTAAAATTTAGGAAAAAACTCCAACCTTTGGTTTGAGTACATGCGGAAAACATATTAAGAAATAATTGTTTTTGACAAAATCATTACTGGGGAAAATACTGGCACTTCTAAGAATCCCTTTAAAATAAATAAAGTTCTTTAAGTTAAACAGAGATTCTTAGGAACTTTTAATTAGTAATTCATGCCTTTTCCTCCATGGTATAAAAATAAGATGACATGAGACAAATTTATTTGAGCTGGATGATGACCCTACATTTACTTCGACAACACACACAATGAATATAACGGTGGGAGATGAAATATATTTCATTCTTAAAAACTGCAGGTAAGATGGGTTAACAAGTCTCTACAACAACCAGTAGAGACTATATATACAGTTCGACTTCACCAGCTGTGGAGGTTTGATGCTTTGAAAAGTAGTTTTTCTATACTACTTTTCAAGCTGTACAATGACTTGAGGGTATTCGGACCGCTCCGATTTCAAATCAGGGATATTCCACATGTTGGATTTTCTTGGCCTGATATCACAGTGTGTGGTGTTCATCAGGAAAAACACGAATGCCGTCTGTTGAATGTGACGTGCAGCTAATCAGAGATAATGGAAACACACATGAAAATCCAAAAATGCTGGGATCAGAACAACTGCTATGGTGCACCAGAAAGTCCAGAGGACATTGGAAACGTCTTTGCATTGGTTTTTCTCTGTTAAATACAGTTCACAAACTCTCACCATTACTCTCTGAATCGGCCAAGTTTGTTTATTCCAGCTTGGTGAAATAATACAGAAGACGGTTCTGTCCTATTGTGAAAAAGAGGTTGTTCAAAGTATTCACAGCATTGACACCAATAAATGCTTCAACAGCAATTTTAGTAAAAACTATAGCTTAATATATTTCCCCCATTAAAAAAAAATAAATACTCAAATTATAGGTGTGATGTATGAGGTTTAAAAGTGTAAAACTGTGCCGCTGCAGAAAAAGACAAATTTAATCTTATGCTTTTTAAACAGATTTACTTGGGGTGGCAATAAATGTGACAGATACTGTATATACTTGGACACATTTATAAGTGAATTTGTGTAAACGATAGGTACTTCTTTTTATTGTAACAGCTTGTTTTTATTTGGGTGATAGAAGGATTCCTCCACATATTAGAGTCATCACAGAACAGCAAACTTATCTAGTTTATGACCTATTCTATGAGCCTTTACAGCCCTTTCATCCTCTAAAAGATGCTTTAAAAGCTGTTGTAAATTCCTGTTCAGGAGTTCTGGCTCCTTATCATTTAAAGTGTGGTGATAAGGTTCATCTACTAAGGTTAAGAGCTGCTTTTTTCACAAAGACTAATAAAGATTTTCCAGCAACATATCAATCACCGTTTAAGCCCCACAGTTTACTATACATTCAAACACATTTGTGCATTGCTTCTTGTTTGTATAGTTTAATTCACATCTTCTCAGAAAGAAAACATTTTTCAAAGAAATTGAATATTACCAAGTTGAAAAGGTAAGTAATATTACTTTGAACCTACAGTGGAGGAAAAAATATTAGTCATCCCATCTTGCTTATACTTGACAAAAAGAACTGATGCTCATAAAGCAGGAGTTGGATAATCAAAGAACTGAATGAAATGGAGTGAGTCTTAAAGTATTAAGAAATTCAAAGAGTCACACAGCACAGAACAAGCCTGGAAGACACAAGGCAGTGAAATATTTCAATGACAGTGGAAAGAAAACTGATCATAGATCCCAGAACAGCTTCAAAATAATTAATGACTTGGCCAAGTCATTAATTGCTGAATTAAAGAAAACAATCTCCAGAGCAGTGCTCATGGTTGTCATGCTAGAAGACAAAGAGATGACCAAGACACAGTTTGGCAGCTGACTTCTCTAGGGTTTATTTCTAAATTTTTACATATCCCTCTTTCTTAATGAGTCCTTCCACCTTGTCAGGATTCCAAGTTCTAGCTGCAGTGAAACCAAAACCATGTTTCACTGATGGTGTTCTTTGAGTTATAGGCCTTCTTTCTCAAAACATAAAGCAAAGAGCTCCAGTTATGTCTCATCTCACCAAAGAACATGCTTCTAGTAAGCCTTAGCACACTTCAATCAGGATTTGATTGCGTCTCATCTGTGGAAGACTAGCGTTTTTCTTGCAATGACCTAAAAGGTCACTGGATTAAGCACCATCTCCAAAATACGCCAATGAAACTGACTTGCCTACACAAACCCCTGACTTGAATACCACCAAATATTTGAGGGCTGAACCAAATAAGATGAATATATGCTAGAAGGCGATCAAATCTGAAACAGCTTGATGGATTCTAAAGAATTGACTAGAATTTATCTGGAGATGTTTGGAAAACTGCAGCAAACTACTGCAAATTATACTACAGTATGCAGTAGTACAGCAGACTGTAGTACTAATTATTCTGCAGTTTTTATTTTCGTGGACTAATTTGATTCTCAGGAAATTGTAGCATCCAAAATAAAACTAGGATGTTTGAAAAAGATATAAGTTTAACAGCAGTTGGGAAATACTAGGAGTTTTAATAATTTTGCCCTCAACATTAGCTTTCAATTACTCAATTTAGCCAGGTTTACACAATTAGCTGTAATATATTGCCTATTTGCAACATTGGAGGTTTACCAACACTACACTACCGCACATGACAACCTAAGATCACAGCAAGGGCTTGACAAATTAGTTTTGCATGTTATCATATATCAAAGAAATGTCTCTCAAAACCACGTTGCATGCCATATATCCCTTTACTTAGTGTGCATTTGGTTTCTGGGTCAAGTACTACGGGAAAGAGTAGCAAGATCCTAAGACTTCCCCATGTTTAATGATAAATCTTACTCATCTGGGGCTGTAAATGTTTCATGAAGTCTAAATAAATGAATAGCTTGTTCCTGCTGCAAAATCTGTCTGCATTTCCTGAAGGCTAACTAGCTCTAACAAGCTAAGGTGCAAACAAACTAAACACCTTCTATCTATAATTAATTTAAGAAAAAAATAAAGAAGAATTTAAACACATTTTAAAATATGCAGCCCAGTACGAAAAAAATCAAAGCTTAAGATTCTCTTAAATTTATTTATTTATTTATTTATTTTTATCTTGAAACGCTTATGTAAACACTGTAGAAGTTAACATTCTGTATGAGTTCTGTATGAACTTTGTCTGCCCAAATTGCCTCAAGAATACACTTTGTACATTAGTTAAGCATAAAAACACAACTTGTACATGTAAGTAATACCTCAGGTTACTGTCTTTTACTGGCTTATACAATAGCAGACAAACTGAAAATTCTGGTCTTTTGGTATAGCAGCATGTTAAGTCTTGCCTCATTTCAAGGGGCATTCTGCTTTCCTTTCCATCTCTCCGTGTGTGATGTGTGCATATTTGTGCAAAAACACATTTGTGTGCATTTACAAGTGCAATAATGGGATGGCACCCTGACCTATGATTTTGATTTAAATGAACAGTAAAAAGTAAAAAAAAAAATTGCTAAGCTGACACACATAATGATCCAAAAATTTCTTGCTAGTCATACTTGATGTATCATAAGGGCACAATTTCTGTGTAACTAGATTCTATTAAAACAAGAGCATTCACTGAACACTCTTTGCCAAACATATATTAGATATAACATACTGGCAATGTTCAACATATGAAACTAACAATGTCTGCTGCATAACAAAGTTAAGTTTAACACAGTCTTAGTTTGAAACGGTCTAACAGTTTGTGCTGATTCCATTCAGTTAAGTTTATATGCAATTTCCAGTAAACATAAGAAGACATTTTACTAGACAAACAGGTCAAATTCATATTTGAAAAGCTGTAATCCGATCAATAAAGTAATATCGCTGCTTAGCTGGATCCACATTCAATGACATAAAACTTAATTTTACCTTTGTTAAAACACAGTGCAGTTTATTCAGTTTCTGTTTTCAAGTGTTTAAAAGTAACCTATTTAAACAAGACAGACGGTTAAATTAAGACATTATAAACAAATATTGTTTTCAAAAGTAGTATAAGTTGGGTTTATTTTATATAATAAAGTTACCATCACACAGGCATATGATTTTGATCATATCATTTCAATCTCTTTTAAACATTCCTAAGATAAACTCAGAACGAGTGGAGTAGATGCAAGTCTGCTCATCTGTCAATATTATTTTTGTAGGTTGTGCAAAACATACTTGACATCCACAATGATAAATTAACCTAGAAATATGTTTGATTGGCAGCACTTCCATAAAAAAACACCCTGTTGTCACGAAATAAATCAAATCAGATAAGAAAGTAACACCGTTAATAGCACAGTCTTTCATCCATGATGTATTATGAGCCGTTTTCTGTTTTCCCAATGACGGGTTTTCACTCCTGCTTCAAGGTACAACATTTCATGGCTATGTGTCACAAAGAGGAATTTGAACAGTGTTATTGATGTGGACGAGGTCAAGCTAAGAGAGCTGATCTGTTGCCAGTCAATACAACCTGTCTGCCAACAAAGTCATCAGATCAGAGCTGTTTCTCTGTCTGTGCAGGATCCTGCAGTCTTCACCCCTCCTTTACGCACACAGAGACACACACTACACTGACCAGCTCATCCACCTTCCAGACATTGGGGTAATTATTCAGTGGGATGGTAAACAAAATGTGTTCTAATGTGTTTGATGTTTCGGGGTGAATAACACTGAAGAACAGATTTTAGACAAATTAAAACTAGCCCAGCAACCTCAGCATGTTACCTGTCAGAAATTATTTTATATACCAGGCAGCCAAAGAGGGAGGATAGATGTAAGGGAGTAATTATGTGTATTAATGGGTGTTTTACTTGTGCTTTACATACCTGCAGTCATGTGGGAACTGTAAAAGAGAAGTAATGATTTATTCTCATCTAGCAGCACACCAAAGACACCCTGTCTGGACTGTTGTTCTCCTTGCCTCTGTCTAACTTCTCTCCTTTCTTCCTGTTTCTTACAAACCATCCCTCCTCACCTTCTTCCTTCCCTTTCTAACTTACCCTAATTTATGATTTTCCTTTCTCTTGCACCATGTGGTCCTTTATTTCACCCACAACACACAGCTCATGTTCAGTTATAATACTGTTATACACCATGTTCCATAAGAGCTGCCAGTGCACCCCAAAACAGCAATGACTGTTTAACCATCACCACCCCATCTGCTTTTACTGATGTGGACCACACATTTCATGGAAAAAGAGAAGCCAAAGGGATCACACGGGAGGTAAGGCATCTTGGTGGATTCCAGGCCTGTGAGCTAGTTCCTACCCCATTCTCACTTTAGAAGAGTTATGGTGGGGTCACGACCCTCTGGAGGTCCATAAAGCAGAGCAAAGGGAGGTAGTGGAAGACAGTTTTTGAGCCACATGCTTCACCAACTGCCTGCTTTTACTTCTGGCACCATTACTGCATTTAATTACTCATACGCCGAGAAACAAAACGCCACAGAATAACCCAAATATCACTTTCAGTACAGGCACCCCTAAAGCCCTTGCAATCAACATCCTCTTAATCAACGACAACAAGACACAATGGAAATTGGGTTGGCCTGCCATTAAGGTACCATAAGGACTTGAGTTACTCATACAAACATAGCCTTGTAGATATTGGATACCAGCACTGCACAAACACAGCGTTAATGGTTTCATGGTGGTCAGCTGTGAAAGAAGACATAAAGCAGTAATGGTAGGGGAGTGAGAATGAGAAAGACTTAATAGAAGCAGAATGACACTACCACGGAGAGAGTTTAAATTATGTTAGGGCAAAAACAGAAAGCTGATTAAAAACAATGAATTGCTTCTGTCCTTCATCTGTTTACATGACATGAATAGGCTGAAGTCAGCAACTTGTTAAAAATCTATTTTAGAAGGAAAGCAATGTCTCATCTGACATAATTGGGCCATCTCCCTTTTTGTAGAAAAGTTGTTCACTCACTGAATATAAAGATAAGTAGAAAATGAATAAATCATTATCAAGTTTGACTAGTCATATAGAAGAAAATAAAATACTTTGAAGTGCTTCTGTTTTGCACATTATGAAAATATACGTCCTTATGCACCATCTAAATGTCATTTTGCAAATGATCTTTGGCAGTTCAAATATATTTCAAGTGATACAGAACACAGACATAGAAAATCAAAGGACACAAAAACATCAGGAAAATATATTTTTTTAAATAGTCAAAACACAAATGCTGCATATCAAACAGTGAATAGAGGAAAAACTATGTTCAAACCTATGTTCAAACCATGCACATATATTACACAAAAACTTTTATGAAAAAAGTGAAAGGAAATCTCAGACCTTGGGTTTACATCTCTGTGATTTAGCGTTTTTCCAACAATACCTCCAACGAATATCAAGCAGTGTCGTAAATTGTCTGGGAACATTGGGCAATAGGACTTCTAGTGTGACAGACATCTTGTTATTGACTTATTTTTCCCACAAATAAGGGCTTCCGCAGCAGTTTGCTTTTCGTAATCCTCTTCACTTTCTTCTCAGAGTCCGACTCTAATGATAAATGTAATAACTTGAAACTCAGCGACTTGCTGAACTAATCTCCGTTGTAACTTTCTTCCATTCTTCTGCTGCAGAAAACTAAGATCAAGATTTCATCATATTGTGAAATGTTCAAGAGCTTTTTTTTTTTTTAATTGCACAATCTGTGCCAGGCTGAAAACACAACTCTCAGGTTTTAGAATATTATTTGGCCAATCAGTTTTGCAAAAAATAGCAATAACTTCAATAAATGAGTTTATCTACCTGCTAAGTTGTATTTGTCTAGAACTGTAGCGTATACTAGATTTGTTCTCTAGTCTTACAAACTTCAAAAACTTTTTGCATTGCCACTTGAAAACAATTAGTACCTCCCTGAACTCATGTGCAGATATCCTTAGTGGTTCTCCATGGTATGTGCAGTCTTTCACACGCTAAAAAAGCAAGTTCCACTTCTGTTTGTTTTGTAGCCATTGCTGCCATTTAGCCCAGTCAGATTACTTAGTTTCTCTTATCTCCCAAATAGCTCACATTTAAGTGTTCTCAGTGTCTGTTCAGCCTTGGGTTTAACTCCAACCATCATGTTTACCAGTGACACAGATGAAAGACAAATTGCTCTTGGGGTACCAGCCATAAAACGGACCACAAACCTCTGTCTGTAAAGGACTTTATGGTTTAACTGCAATAGGAAAAAAGACAAAAGGGATATGTCAGCTCCAAGAGCAGCCTGTGACAGTTGAGCACAGGGTAATGACATCCAAACAAAGCTCGGTGAGAAACCGAGACAGAAATCTGTTGCCCAGGAGGAAAGGCATATATCCTGAGGCTTGAAGTCAAGAGGCAAAAGCCATGTCAACACACCCAAGCAACTGGTGTTGCTACGGCAACAGGCTAGTGGTGATGAACAGGATGTCATTTCCTTAGTCAAGATAATACTGATCTATATCTATGAGCAATAAAACAAAAATCAAGGAAGCTAGATTTGGTAAAAACCAGTTGAGTGAGGTCAAAGGTTTTCTCATCTTGCTGGTATTTAACAGTCTGAAGCAATACACAAAGGCCTACGTTTATTTCTAAAAAACATTCCCAAAAGGCAGCCAAAGCTGTAAAAGGATACCGCTAATCAAGAAGTTGGTTTGGTTCTGCTGTCACTTTGAATATAACACATTGAAAAGCATTTTTTCTTTTTTTACTTAAAACACATAATAAAAACTTTAAATGATGAGTAAGCTCTTTTTATAAAGAACATAAAGTCTGTTAAACCGCTTCTTAATACCTTGTTTTGCTCTTGGAGCCACTTTCCCTAAATCAAAGGATTAACCACTAAAATTACCACTCTGCCTCTCATTCTCAGAAAATACCCACACATTACTCAGGAGACTTCTGTGCGTCTTCATTTTTCCATAATAAAAGAAAAAATGTGTGCAAACCAAGAAAGAAATGTTTTAACATAAAATACATAGAGGGGTGTTTCTAAAAGTATGAAAAGTAGGTGCATTAACAAGCTGTCAAAGACTAAGAGAAACAAAACATGTTTCTATGTGCATATAACAGTCATGTTTCTGTCATCAATTGAAATAAAAAAGAGAGATAAATACCGTATTTTCCGCACTATAAGGCGCACATAAAAACCTTCAATTTCCTCAAAAGCCGCCTTATAATCCGGTGTGCCTTATATATGGACCAATATTGAGCCACAACAGGTCTAGCAACTACGGTAAGCAGCCGCCGACTTCATTTTCGCCTGTAGAAGAAGAAGCGCGCGGTGCATGCTGGGATAGTTGTCAGAACGCTGGTTTGTTAATAAAGTTTGACCTATCTACCTACCGACCGTCTAGAATCAGGTTGTCTGCAGGTCATTTAGCACCACGGTCTCCACAAACATGCTGTGCGCGAACGGAGAAGGGTGACCATCGTCCGGCCACGCCCCGGCCCAGTCGCGGAAGGCTCTCCTCGCCGACCAGAGTCGGACTGTTTTGTTGACATTCTACATGTCAACAAAGTGGCTTTAGACATTCATCCAGGGTGCTTCGACTAGGGCTACCAAGGGACCAGCCCCTATACATTTAAAGCCGGGGGGGGGGAGAGACAGAGACTGCGGCGGCAGCGTGTTGGTTGGTCTGTGTTACCCAGAAAGCAGTTGGGCACAATATCGCAACACCAACATCGTGAGTGAAACAATGACTGGGACACCCTACGATATAAAGTACTCGGGGACCATTTCTTTAACACATCCATATTTGTAGAGTACGGAACAAATGTGTCTCGTTTAGGTTCAATACGGGACGGGTGGTAATCCTAACTATATTGTCTATTCTATGCGCCTTATAATGCGGTGTGCCTTATATATGAAAAAAGTTTTAAAATAGGCCATTCATTGAAGGTGCGCCTTATAATCCGGTGCGCCTTATAGTGCAGAAAATATGGTAAATAAATGAACACATTTAGATATGTTTGTAGCTTCTTTCCTAAGCGATCTTAATGCATTTTTACATAAAATTTAAATTAAGTATACAAAATGAAATCTGTGCACACAAATTAAACTGTTTTCTCAGAATACATCAACAGGTGGCAAAAAGGAAAGTAAGAGTTAAAACAACCGTGCTGCCAGAAAAAGTTTGACAAACATTAGGCACAGACATGGGAATCAAGAGAAACAAAACCATACAGATAAACCATAAAGTGAAGGACTAAGCCAGCTGAAGCACAGAGTGACTGATTCACAAGCCCAGTGAGCGGCTGGCATGCAAATCAACCCTGTATGGGGTTAAAGGCAGGATGAGAAGCGGGTGCGTGAAGAGGCTTCACAGGCAGTCATTTGCCAGCATTCAGCTCCCATCAATATCAGGACCGATTAATGAGGGGTTGGGGGAAGTGCAAGGAGAGGGCAGGGAGGACAGCAGGAGGGCAACGACCAGGTGTCGGAGGAGACACAGAATGGAAATAAAGAGGGCGCACGCAGTGATCCGTGAGGAATTTCAGCAGGACAGCAACAAGAGCATTGGGTGAAATGAGGGGGGTAACTCATAGATGTGTACTGAAAAAAATGTATTCTTAAAAAGTTGCTTTTTGTATTAAGGGCTTGTACCTCTCACAGTATTAATAAAAGGGCATGGTGACACATATCAAAATTAAAAATGATAAAAGAAAAATCAAATTGCACTTGGTAATGAAGATCTAATTTCAAACTTTGTCAGAAAAAAAATATGGATCCAGATTTGAACCATGGAACATACTACAGCTTTCTCCATTTTGTGGTGAAAGTAAATTAAGCTTGATTTCTGTTTATGAGCAGATGCTCATAAACAGCAACTGCTCATTTCTCCTTTTAAGAAAAGGCTTTAAAGATTAACATCATGTCCTAAACTTGGGCAGTGCTCCTCCCCAAAAGAAAAATGTTCCAGTGTAGATGACAAAGGACCGTGCTTCTTTAGGCATCTCTGGGCCTAAAGTTGTGTTTCATTTTCCATTGTGCCTGTTGTCCATGTGGGTGGCCATGCATGTGAGTGTGCTTGTGTTTATGAGTGAAGTGTGTGTGTATGCATCCGGGTCATGCATGAGTGATCCTGTATGTCGTTTCAGTGCTTAAGTCTGTGTGTTGAGCAGAGTTTACGTGTGTGTGTGCCTCTATAAACTTGTGCTGGCACAACACAAAGGCAACAGTGGAGAGTGGTTAAGCATGTGTTTTTATGCTATGGGCCTGGGGGAATGTGGATTTCGGAGATTGCAGGGTGATGAGGTGGCAGGCTCTGGTCGTAGTCCTGGAGTCCTGCTCCTCTCATCTGCGATGGCCTGGCTCATGTGACCAGGGGTTCTCACAGAAGACCGAAGCAGCCAGAAACAAGGGGCAACGTGTTAGGGCCACATGCCTGTTTCATTGTTGGAATGAGATGCCTCACTGCTGAATGCGACAAATCAATCCTGAAACATCAGCATCACTTGCCAAACCGGACCAGACGAGACTGGACAGAGGAAGCACTGTGCTCACTCATCTATGGGAACTGACTCAGTTTGCTTCTCCCGTTTCTTAACTCATTATTTTTCTGGATCTGTTGTTTGTTCCTTGTGGCAAAAAAAACAATGACAGATATGTCTTCTATCTCATATTTGAGTATCGGCTTTACAGTGAAAACATGAATAAGGCATTCTGCACTTTTAAGATCAAAACTGATCTCTTTGTTGCTTTTACAAAGCCAGACATCATAGAATGTGCAAGAGTGTAATTTCCTGATGCTCCTTATCCTCTATCACAGCCACCACATTCTGTGTCTGTTAGTGTGTTCATATGGTGAAGGTGTGGTAGCTCACAACACTTTTACAACTACTTTCTGGTTGCGCAGCTGTGAGAATTCAAATGTGAAAAACAAATAGTCACGCACAACTATAAAGTGCTGACTTGATGCCTTCAAGTTAGAAGTGCTGGTTTGGCAAAGACCAGTTTATGGAGTTTTTCTTTTTTGGAAAAAGTGAAAGACAGCTGTAATGCAACATAAAAAGACCACATTATTACTAGGAGGGGCAGAAATAAGGAATTTATGTTGACCTTATGTTTTTGAAAAGTGTATGCTAAACAAATAAAGTTAGTGCAAAAACATTGGTTTGGAAGCCTAACGAAAAAGAAGAGGCCAGGAGTAGATGCAATGGCCTCAAAGTTTGCTAGTCTTCTGAAAATAGTGTTTCAGTGGTTTTTCTGTGGGACAATGAAGTGAAAGTTGTCAAGTCAATCAAGGAATACTGAATAAAATAATGATATACAAATAAGACAGGGACTGGAGTCGTGAGTCAAGAAATAGATTGACTCATATATTTTTATCAACGTGCATACTGACAGTAAGTAAAGACAGAGATGGAGAAGGGAACCGTAGAGAAAGATTGTTAGTTTGTGACAACCCTTTAATGGCACCAGTTGGTTTCCCTCCCCAATGACTTAAGAGTGTTGAGCCCTTCTGTGAATAATCATACAAGTCAGATTCAGACAAGGGTTAAAAGGTTAATGGATCCTCTGTGCTTTTCCTTCCTCTGTTCAATTTACTGTAATTAATGTTTAGAGGTTATTGTCATACAATATCCTAATTGTCCAAAGTAGTATGTAATTAACCACATCTGTATAAAGGTGTCTGCAACTGTACAAGTCTGGGCGGAAAATCTTAGGAAGGTATCCAGACAACAATGTGCCACTTACTTAGGATAGAGCATTTCTAAAACAACAACTTTCTCTTTTCTCTCTTTGAAAATGTTATAGAAATTCAGCAATAACCAGAAGTCGGGGAGATTTTGAAATTCTGTCACATGCTGAGTTTCTGCATAATATCCAAGACAAAGTAGTGTCTGCTTTCTTTTTCAATCATTTCTAAATATACATTTTTTTTTACCACATAGCTATTTTATGGAAATGTAGAAATCTCTAAATGACAAGTAAGAACTGCCATGTTCTTATCCTAAGACGTACTTGTCTAATCCATTAGCATCAGAAATTCATGTACTCAAAAAGTCCTGGTAATTGCCATTGAAAGTGACATATGAATACTAGAAATTCTAAATATCATGTCATCTACTATAAACCTAAGCACTTGTGCTTTTCCCCTCTAATGGAGCCTTTTTTGATGATACGGATGGTAAAACTCCCCTGACAACATGCTGCCATGGCTTATCTTTGGCAAAGAGTGTGTGTGCGTGCATTAATTTTCCTGTGTATTCTATCTGCTGGGGTGTGTGCCCGCATACATTGAGCAAATTCTGCTAGCCCAGTGCTGAGACCTGATGCTTGTGTGAGCATGTGTGTGTAAAAGAGGAATGGTGAGTGTTTGGTTCTCTGAGTGTCTCTCCTATTGTCTAGCTCTTTCTAGATAATGGGTGTATATTCACTTTAGTCTTTGGATTATTTGGCTGACTCAGTTAAAGGATTTTCATCAGACAATTCTTACAATATCCTCAAGCTGAGTTAAAAGGCATAAATGAATGTTTTATTCCATTATTCAGTACTGCTTCTATGTTAAGCCACCAACAACTACAAAGGTACCAATCTGCAAACATTCCTGCCCAAAAGGATGGATATGTCTCACATGCATGGGTTGGCTCTCACAGCTTGATTCAGATGTTTTATAAGGGCACACTGTCTATATTCAAAACCATTTGTTTCAACAGTTTAGCCCTTAAAATTTAATATCCAATATCTTGCAAAAAGTAAAACTCTGTACTGTTTCTAGGAGTGTTTCAGAGATTCACCAAAGTCAAAGTTACCTGCCATTAATTGTTATTTATGAGGAAGAATTAATTCCTAGAAAGTTGTGGGACACTTTGAAAAATACAATGACCTTGGCAACTGGGCACAAGACAATAATGCATTCACACCGTTGGCAGACTTTATGCAAACGAATTGAAACCAGAATATTTGATAAGCTTTTTGCTTACAAAGGTTACATGGCTGGAGGTTTTCCAAGCAGATTATTTGATGCTGAATCCTTTGTAGAGTTCCCTGTATTATGGCTGTTAATATTTGGGCTGTGATAGTAAAAAGGTAGTAAATTTTCAGCACTGTAGTAGCTACAGAGGGCACTGACTGATTGTGGGTTGTAATTAATTTACTGCTAGATTACACTGGATAATACCCGTACCATTATAAAATTAGGTTGACAGTTGTCTTGCCATAGATAGTATGATGCAAATTTGAATACACAAAAAAGGAGGTAATTTACATATTTTTGAAAGATACAGTGACCCAGGAGACATGTCTAAAATGAAAAGTATATGTATTAGCACAATTACAGGGGAAACCCACCTATATAACTCCTTGAAACATAAAAAAACTGAAAAGGATGTTGCATTCCTAAGAGGCACGTTGACAAGGAGAAGCAGTTCTGCTTAACTACTTCTTTAAGAAAAAATATTATGTACTGTATTGGAGTATTGTACAAGAATTTCAACAAATTAATCTGAATACTACAAAAAAATCAATAAGTTTTCATTCATTAAAGGCAAGTTTTGTGTATTTTACACAACACAGGTCTATGGCACTGCACCTCTGCCATTCAAAAAAAATCTAGACAAACCTCCAGGAAACTTTAACGATTCTTTCTTTTGTCTTAATCTTTCACTATCCTTTCATTTGAGAATGCACAAAAGCAGTCAAAATGGAAAAATGTTTGACCATTCCACAAGCGTTTTCTATCCACATAAACTTCTCCTTTGCCCCTTTGTGTGATTAATACCTTCATGTCTTTCAGAGTCTCTCTCCCACTATCCCAGCCCCACATAGCCAACCCAGACAAACTTTGGTCCTCATTATACACAGCTTCCACTCTAGTTCCCAAGATTAGGCAAATGAGCTCACAAGCGTAGTCTATAGAAAGAAACCCAGACTGTGCTCTCTTTTCAAAATCAATCTGCACTTTCACTAAAAGCTAAAGGTAGCTAATAACTGTTTTACTTACACAATGTAAAATTTTATTTTTGCTTGATACAATAAACACTCAAAGGTTTGCAAAAAATAGTGTGCATCTTGTTAATCTTTGTTTGAAATCTAATGATTCTTTTTGAATGAGCATTTCTATCACTGACAATGCAACATTCTTCAACTGAGGAGCAAATCCCCACACAGAAGGAACTTACACAAAACATCACATGCAAACGCTAGTATAATTCAAATTCAGCTGGATCACTTCCTGTCATTTCAAAAGAAGCATACAGCAGTGCAGTACTGCTCACTTAATCTTCAATGAATTGCAGCACGTTCTGTGTGAAAATAATCAGTTTATAAAATTACAGATAGTAAAGGGTTTTCTCTGTGGTATTAACAATTTTATGCTAAAATCAAACTGTTTATAGTATAATTCATTGCATTAAAATGTCTGAAACATCAGACCAACTAAACATTGTGGTCAAGATAAATGGGGAAACTTTGATATATGTTTATACATTTAATTATTTTACAGATTGCATTTCCTTTTCCTGACACAATCTATTGTTTTGTTTAGCTTCTTGGAAGCCCAGTTTCATATTCTAACCAGACAAGTCCAGGCAAGATGGTTTTGGTTTCTCAGCAATAGTTCAAAACGGTCTCAACGAACACAAATTAAAATGACTTCCCAAATTGAAAATAGTATGTTCATTTATGAAGGTTTAGGTAGCTGGATTCAATTTCTTCTTTTTTTTTTTTTTTTCCTGAGCACAATAAATACCTTAACAGAGTGAGTGAAAGCTTTCTTTATCAGAAAATGAAATCTCATATTCCGGAGTCCCTTATGCAACCTTGGACTGTATCCAGCCTATGTGCATTTCAGTCTGCCAGCAACACAAGGCAGCTATACAAGGACACAGTATTTATTGCATTAAGCGCATGATGCTTTTGCATTTTTATGCACATCTTCCATAGCATGGGCAAAGACTTTACTAAAAAGTAGACAAAAAGGTGACAGAAAAATAGAACATAGAAAATGTACTCAAGTTTTTTTTTTTCAGTTTTACTCTTGAAAAATTGCGTAGCTCCAGATCAATAAAGCAATATATGCTAGTCATATACATATTTTTCCAAGTGAGAAACAATGTTCATAAAGTTTATAGCTTTTTTGAAAATTAACACATGATCTTTTACCCTCTTTTTTACTTGAGAAGATGAAATCCAGAAATTGGTGAAAGCACAAACAATTCACATGCGTGTAGTGTATGCTGCTTGCTTGTGTGCTAAGTTGTAGGTAAAAAATAGAATGGGAAGCACTCAGTGTTTAATGGCTACAGGAACCATTTTTGTTGTTGTTAGAATTTAACAGGCATGTATAAAAAGGTGTACAAAAGAGGCTTGAGAGATTAAAGATAAGCAGTGCCCAAGCTGCTAAATCATCTCAAAGGTAAGAGTTATTTGGTTTACATGTGTACAGTTTTATTTAATTGGCCTAAGATATCATAGCTGAGATGTGAAATCGGTCTCACTCTTGACTGATGCAAGAGGATGCTGCAGCCTGTTCAAACTTACCGAAAAGTGTGAATCTCACAGTAAGGAGTCAGGATAAAAGCAATCCATCATACTGTTTGGTTCCATCTCAGCTGGAAGAAAGCCAAAACAGCACTTTCAAGTGAGCAGAGACACCTTTGCCTCTTACAGAGCGATAAATCTCATTGATTGGAGTTAAATGCTTTCATTCTGTGGATACTGACTATTACACTAAGCAGCATGTAAAAAGGGGGAAGAGATCATTCACAAACAGCGAGATACTCAACTAACATTCACTTTAGATTAAGTCAATATTAGACGAGATGAGTAAAATGCTGCTGCAGATCTGGGGTTTTAGAAACCTTGTGATATGACTGCATATAATCAAATACCTTGAGGAGAGTAGGAATGCCAACTACATAATATCACCCATTTTTATTGGAAATCATTGTATTTTTCTCCACTCACCAAACTATTTCCTGCTATGCAGGGGAAGTGTACCTTTGCATGATATACTTTACATTATATTTATTTCTATATTAACAATTGTTCATAAAAGATGTTTAATGCAATGACATCAGGTAACTTCATGATCCAACAACTGCCGTTGTGTTTTAATGATGAAAGGGGAAAAAAAGACAAGTCTGTTTCACTGCAGTGTTTCTTGGATGGACTGCTGAGGTTATTTTTAGCATTGTTGTACTGCAGCACTCAAGAACAGATTTAACCCCCAAAAATATGGTTTTAACATGTTAACACCAACATGTTACAAAATAGCATAATGATTTTTATCATAAACAAATGAAGCTATTTATTAGAGCTATTTAAAAGCTGGAAATGTATCCAGAGTGTAAAACTCAACTGATAATATGTATTTTCATTCTCTCAATAATCAAAATGATAAATGTGTACCATTAAAGTAATACGAGTCAAACGTATTTTTTTTCTTTTTTATTAAAACACAAATTACAGAGGTTGTCTTGTGGTTCTATAACATTATTATGGGAAAAATTTTATTAGATCCATAAAACCTATGGACTTTGAAAGTCTGAAACAGTTATTACGTTCATCCTTTACATTGTTTGTCAAATCAATAAATTATTTGTAAAGAACTAAAGACTGTAGCTGTTTCTTAAGAACCAGTGAGAAACGTAGTTGATACCAGATACTTCCATACAACAAATAAAAACAACAAATATTTTTTTCTCACTGAACACAAGTCAGACCAAACTTCTATAGTTTTAGGTTAGTTTGAATTACCAAAATTATTTATATTTGCTATATGTCTCAATAATCAAAGAGAGAATAGAGTTTATTTATTATTGTCTTCAAAAGTCTTGTGAAGATCCAGATTTATCCACAGTGAAACGAGTCCGGTACAAACATGTAGACCATAAGCATACAGCCAAGGCGGTTGCACAGTGGCAACACAAAAAGAGGATGCAGTGAGCACTTTTGAAACAAATTTACAGAAGGTGTGGGTGAGTTTTAAGGTAAAAAAAACAAACAAAAAAACAGATTTAGATAATATATCACCCTTACAAAAGGTCACTTTATGTTATAATTGTTAACCTACAGGGTTAGGAAAAAACTGGAAGTTTACACTTATGGGAAAGAAAAATCCAAACCTAAGAGAGTAAGATGCACCACAGTTCATACCATGTCTACAACAGATAGATCAAGAAGTAAATAGGAAACAACTTGAATTAAAATTTCTGAAATTTCCCCATTGAGGAATAAATAATTTTTATAAATGACAATTATTCAGCGCCTGATTATTCTATTCAGGTGCTGATGCAGAGCTTAATAATTAAAGCAAGGTACAAAGTACAAAGGATAGTTATACATTCCACATTTAGACATGTTCATCTAAATGAGAACTGATTCTCAGAGTTTCCGTTCAGCCTCTTCATCCAAATACCCTATGCTTAAGACCGACTGGTGTCGTGACTATTGCAGGATTTACATTTAAAATGATCACTCAAGGAGAAATTTGGAAATGACAGCATGTCTTTTCTATTTACACTCTCACTAAGTGAACAACGCTCATCTGAGTATCAAACCAGTATAACAACACTGTGCATGTGCAAACAGCTTATTCGCTTTTGCAGCTGCTCACTTCTCTGCCACTCAGCTGCTGAAGCAGAAAGAAGTGTACCTGCAGTAGGAAGAAAACAACTTCGCTTTATAGCAAACAATGGTCTGTCCAAAAAGCATAGCCTGTTCTAATGCTTGATTTCTTTGCTAGGTTTTAATGTTGGAGACCGCTGGAAAAATTAATGAATGACATCATGGTTAAAATATATTTTCTGAGAACTATCCAACATGTTCATATTTCCAAATTTAAGAAAATGTTCAAATGGACATTTCTGCATATTTATGCAGATTGCATTTATTGGTTGATGTAAATTAGCAGACTCAATGGTTTAGTAATGATACGAATTCAATTTATGGGACAATGAAAATCAAAATGTATTTTCCACTTTGGCGTTTTAGCTTGCAAAGCAGTAAACAGGTCAAAATATCTGCCTGAAAGTTTCTCCCTAAGTGTGCATATGTATGCTGGGAAAAACCTGAGTAAATCAGAAAACATCCATGAAAATCTACTTGTAGCTGACATGAGTGTTTCTGCTCCTGGAAACAAGGCCAGACCTCCTCCTGTTAATGTGAGCAGACATGTTGCTTAATGTACCAGGAAAAAAAGCTTTCCATACACAGCTATTTATCAACATGTAGTCACTATCTATCTATGCAAAATACTGGCAGATGTAGTTCATAGTTTTACGGACCACGTACTCCTTAAGGGCTCAAAACTATACCCCTCCCCCCACTTTAGAGCTCAACATTGCACATCTGATGCTTGGCCCTCATATATATTCTGCACTGAAACCCACTGAATACTTAATCTTGGTCAGCTGTGTCATGCATGTAAATGTGCTTTGTGCGTCTTTAAAATAATTGTAGATAGAAGCAGATGATATGTTGATGATGATAATGTGCGTGCACCCACATCTGCTTCCAGTCTCTCAAAGAGACCAAAATCCTAACCCAACTAACCTATGTCCTGATGCTGGCTTCTGTTAATAAGCACTCACATAACGGCAGAAATTACATGCTGACTTCTGAAATGTTAATAAGGAGATTAGGTATGATTTTCCTTCCTTCAGTGCTCAAACAAAACTTCATCACATCTGTGTAATATATTGCTCTGAATACGCCTCGCCAAGCCTTGCTTCAGTAATCCACACATTAAATAAGTCTCCGTCGAGGAAAAAGTAATTTGTTGCAGTCAATTCGGGACCCAGTAGTCCAAGAAAAATATGTGAATATTGTTTATAGTAAGTCCCTCAGCTATCCAGACCTGTGTCAAGTATGTGCAATCAGCTTGAGTCCACTGACCAGGGAGCTAAAAAGGAACCAATGACTCATGCCTTACTGATGGATCTCTTCGTTGTGAGAATATTTAAGGAGGGGCTTTAACCACATTGCTCAGTAGTCCTGAACAGGGAATGTATGAACAGTAAGCAGGTAATTCAGTCAATGGTTAAACATATTTACCAGCACTGGTGACTATACTGAGTCAGAGAGTGGTTTCCTGCAGTAAAACTTTCCAGAAACAGTGCAGCTTTCTGAGGCCATTCCTCTACCTCTATCAATTCCGCAACAGAAGCCAGAGCCAAATCAGACAAACAAGTGTAGAAATGTTCCTCGGAAAAAAAAAAAAAAAAACACTGGTGGAAAGGCAGTCTTTTTTTTTTTTTGATAATACCAGAAGTATAAAACAAGAAGCTAAACTAGCCTGGCTGTAGACTTCTTACGCAATTCTGAACTACCTTCAGTGCTCCTTCTGGGCTGTCTCCAAATGAACTGGTTTTCTCTGGTACATTTTCAGCTGGAACAATCAGTGAATAAAAGGAGAAGTTGTGAACGATGATTTTGACAGTGTGCCTGAAGCTGCAGCAATAGCAGAAATGGCAGCAGAGGAAATGAACAATGTCATTCAGTCCATGTTGACCATGCTTCCAATTATTCAATTAATATTAACAGCGTTCTCGTTCGGCTCGGTACTTCACTCGTTACACTGCAGGATAGTTGTTTCAGAATTCCATTGCTGTGAAATAATTACAAGTTATAGCTGCAGCCCTCCAATCCTTTCTTCACACACCAATTGCAAGAAAACAAGGACTGTGTCGGCTAAATTATTTTAAGTTTGCTAGAGTCACACTGTTCCTTGAACGCTGGGAAGTCTGTACATTAGTTTATAAACTGTAATCATCGATTATCATTTCATTGAAAAAAAGCCTTGACTTTTTAAATTCATAATTAGAAGTCCTTTTCTTTTTCTCTTGAACACTGTTGGAAGTCAGGATTGGCACAGTTCCTATTAAGTCTGTTAAAATCACTTACAGTTTCCACTGACTTTACTTACTTTTTACACAAAAGCTGTTAATAATCTTTGCTTTATTGGTCTCATTTCCTTGTTGTCCATCACATTCTGAACGTTGTAGCTGCAGTCGACGGTAAACTGTGCTCCCCCATCACTGACCACGATTTATGTTAACAGACAAACGGCAGAATCACCCACAACTGACAACCAGGATAAAATAAAAAGTTCGGAGAAATTAAAGTTGCCAAACACTTTTCAGCTCATGCAGTCGAAATGTGCCTATATACCACTTAACGCATGGGTGTCCATCTCCAGTCCACAAAGATCTGTGTCTTGCCATGTCTCTCTGCTCTAAAACAGCTGATTCAAATGTTCCGCCTACCTTCTCAATATGTCAAACTTCTGTAGAGGCCTGCTAGTGAGCCATTATTTAATTTATGGGTGCTGAACCATATAGAGAACTAAAACATGCCAAATAGAATCCCCTGAGGGCTGAGGTTGGACACTACTCACTTAAGGTACAGCAGAGAGTTGTCTTTACAATTTATATATGTTAAAAACTCAATACGTCTCAGATATATAAGCTGGTGTTGCTTGATGGCCTTCGAACCGTGCATAGTTAAAGGAAGGACATGGTCCATCAAGTTGGACAGTCACTCACAGCGGACACAAACAGTATTATATATCGCAAATGACATATTCACGCAAAATCATCTCAAGGTTTTCTAATATCATACAGCCCTACTTCTAATATTCAACGATGTAGCAAAGTCGGCAAAACACCATGTCAAGGGTGCTTTCAAGTGCAGAAGCAGAGACTACAACTATAACATGTTTCCCTTGCTCACTGAAGTAAAATAAGGTTTTCTCTGCCCCAAATGCCTGCTCCAAGCAAGACACAGGGGCACAAAAACAGACTGTCTGAAATCTGCTACTTTAAAGAATGTACTGATACCAAGGATCAAACTAAAGGAACACCTATCTTTAAAGGTACCATTTCAAACACCTCATTCGGTTAAGGAGCAAGGTTGACCTAGATGTTGATTTGAAAGTTCTTAACACTCTTTCTTTTTAACCTTACATTGAACTGCGCCTGGTTGACTTAAAATTAGTACAAAATTCCTCATGTATCCTCTCTGTCTTTTCTGCACTTTTTAGAAGAAAAGGCTCCTGTTAAGCTACGAACAAGTTATATGAAAGTCAATGGCAACTATCTTTATACTGCTGAAACAGTATAAGGGTGTGAATATGCAATCGAACTCTGATGCGGACCAAAAAGGCCAACTCTGATCCACCTACATACCTTGGTCTCAGTTGGGTTGATGTGAGCTCTGGTGCGGTTTGAATGGATATAAAAATGCCAAGTGGGCCAGAGACCTCTCCAAAAGCAGGAAACAGACCAAGGTATCCTGGGTAAATACAACCAAAACAAACGTGCGAGTCTGGCACTAGTGTAAAAAATGAGTCGTGGGCTTTTGCAAAAGACAAAAGCGAAATTTTACAACCGCTAACCACTCTATTTTTGTTTACATTTGGTGAAGACGGAAGTTGTGTTCAATGTCTTCTTGAGATGTTTTCCTTTTGTTTCCTTTAGTGATTCTTGGTCCAGCACCACCACAGGCAAGGAGGTAAGCAGGTTTTTCAAACGGTTTTGTTTGACACAGTGCAATAGAAAGTCATGCTACAGAATCAGTTGTGAAGTAAGGCAATACTGGCCGCTTTTCCAACACAAGATAGCTACATAATAGCATGTAGAACACAATTTATTCAAAGCATAAAAGGTTTATGTGCTCTAAAAATGACAGCATCATATCAGACAAAACAAAGTTTTTGATGCTTAACCAGTTTATCATTTTGGAAGTAGACCAGTTATAGTGTGCGTAAGATAATGTTGTAATTCTACCATCAAACAAAAAGGCAAACTAGGATTTTACATTTTGAATCTAAGCTCCTCTGTTTATTTACCTAGCCATCTTTTAAGCACGGCTCATTTCCAGAGCTCCGCCACAAGACAAACCATGGTTTTTGGGAAATATGCAATCCAGCTGTAAGGCCTTTATATAATGACCGTCTGTTCACTAAATTCACTTTACCTTGGACACAACCTTCCACCTTTCTCAAAGTAAATCCTAGAGGAACACTTTACTGTCAGTTATGTATAACAAATTCACTGACCCACCTGTTTTACATCTCCTCAGTCATTTCTACACTTGCATTCCTAAGCTGAAACAAGTCATTGATAGTCACGTGACAAGAAAAACTATTTTAGCTAAATGTAGAAAGTTTGTTTCCAATCGTATGTCTGCTGAAATGCCCTCCCTTGAACAAGAAAGGTATTTTTAACTCCCCAGAAGCTGCAAAAGGCTACCAGTATACATCACTGCTGTACAGGCTTTGATTGAAATGTTTTGGTGTTTGAGCAGTGCATAAAACCTTCTCCTCATCGAGCATGCTTTTTGTTGGAACTGAGAGTCGAGCTGGGATCTGGACTGTGGCTGCAGGGGGACGGACAGAGATAGAGCCTGGAAGAAAGCTATTGCTGGGATCAGAGCCAGGCAAAGCTGCCTGGGACTAGAGGGATGTGGTTAGGATAGGCTTGAAGCAAAGTAAGACTGGGAAAACAACCAAAAGTATCTTTATTTATTGACATATTTAGTATGGTTTAGAGAAGAAATAAAAGTGTTTTCCAAGGTAAGAATAATTCCATATTTATATTTTTTGGGGAAATTCACTATTCAAAATAAATATGATGTTAAGAAGGAATGTTTTTCTTATTCTAGAGTGTGTAAATCAACCTTGTTTGTGCGCGCGCGCGCGTGTGTGTGTGTGTGTGTGTGTGTGTGTGTGTGTGTGTGTGTGTGGTTGAAATGATTGTTACCTTGTGGGTGTGTCTTTGTGGCAGCCATGGGACCCTGCTGAAGAGGAGGCACGCCTTGAACCCAGCTCTTTTATAGAATGTGCAGTGATAAGAGCTGGAGTTTGATTGGTTGAAGCTTAAAGTAGTTAAAAGAATAAAATGTTTTATAAATTGTGCATTTGCATACATAAAATTTCTGCCTGATATGTTATTATTGATTAAATAAGTGTTAGTGTTTAAATTCTGTATGTGAAAGTTCACTTTGTTTCTTTTTTCCCCACTCTGGAAGGCTGAGGTGATTGGCCAATGTAAATTGAGGTGGGGTTTAACCAGTGCATAGGTGGACCGCTAGATGTAGATGGACTGACAAAAGAGCAGCCATTTTTTTTAATCTTCTGTGCTGCACCAGCTTTATTTGCTGTACAGCCAACATTGACTGACTTGTCTTTCCACACCACACATCTCAGCATAACATACGAGAAGAGATTTTATCTATTTATTTTACAAAAGTAATCTCTCTGATAAACAGGAACAATAATCTTGTCAGCCGGTATTTTATTATGAGAATCAATTGATTTTAAATATGAGGACCAGTTAAACTGGACAGTTTGTTAATTTATAAAATGCTAGAACAGACACAAAAGGATACTTTGGTCAGGCCAAAATTTAATGTCCACTCCCTCCGTAAACATTGTAAATTTGCTTTGGGAGTCAAGTATGTCAATATTCATAAAGAGATGTTTACATATTTAAAAATCATCTGTCTCAGCCAACAGCCTGTCTTTGTGTTTGCTGCTAAATCAAATGCAATTCAATGATGATGAGCTTCTCCATGTGCAGTGTCGGGTAGGATGATGGTTTCAGACAGCCCATTAAGCGCTTCAATTAGACCTGCTGGTTCTCACCTCCTCGTCACTCCACGTGAAAGGGACTTAACTCTTCCTTCACGCAGCTGTACACAATGACAGACGCACGCTCATGTGAGAAAAAAAATAACACCATTCACAGCACACATCTGGTGCCAATTGCTTGAAGCCTTAAAAAAAAAAAACCCTCACACATATGTTTCTTTATGGCCACAGGCACAATCATGTCTCTTCTGACAACCTAGCAAAGGGCCCTTAAATCTTTTGGCAGCCGAGAAGTCCAAACCCAGAGACAAGGTGACAGGTAATGTATTTCTACAAAGTGGTGGGTTTTTATCCAGCCTCCTGTTAACGTTTCACATTAGCATTGGGATGACAGGTGGTGCCTGGTCAGAGAAAAGAGGATTTTTTTTTTCATCAAAAGGCCCAAAACAGGACAAAGTAGATGAAGATGGCTGCAAATGAGATGTTTTGAAATGAGGCTTTGCGATTTAGCTGTTGAGAAGTGCCCTCTGCCTACCTAACATGAACGTAAGTGTGTAAAGAGTGTGTAAGGACTTTAGCACACTTCTTTTGTCAGCTGAAGGATTAGGCATTGTGGTTTTTTAGCGCTGATGCCTTGTTACAATTGAAACGCAAAGCTTTGAAAAACAGTGCTTCCTCTTGTTGAAGCAGACACTTCCTAAAATCTGCAATCTGGTTTACACACATATATAAATGACTATTTGTTAAAGAGTAGCCATTGATCAAGATCCTTAATGTCTAACTAAATGCATTATGGCTGGATGGCTGAAGGGACAGACAGCGTCAGGGTTAAAGTCATTTGATCCTTCGGGGAAATTCATTTTCCAAAATTAAATATAATTTCACCCATGATCAGGGTTTTTAAACCTAAATACAGGAACATGTCACCTTCTACATGCATTAAGTGATAATAATTACACAAACTGTAGATTTTCTTTTTCATTCTCTTCACTGATAGGAGCTTCTTTTGTATGTAAAGCAGCATAAGTCTTTTTTTTTTTTCCTAAGTCTGTGTGTTTGCTCTTTGTATTTGCACAGTGTTTCACGGAACAGCTTAATCTTTTGCGCTGTCAAACCAGTATTTGCTTACTGCCATAATTTGTTACCTGTGTGCAGCAAAGGAATGTTAGGATTTGGGCAGAAACAGATTTTTGCCTTTTCTTGATCTTTAAGAGGAGCAAAAAGTGCCTGAAGTGCTGATTTAAGCAAACGCATTGTGATTTATCCTTAGGATGGCTGAAGTGAAGGGAAAGATGAAAGATATATCAATTACTATTGTGTTATTAGTGCAGTTTGCTACATTTTATCACTTTAGTGTGTGTTGTCCTTAAATCCCATGTTAATTAAATTATTTATAAACATGTTTGTATGATTTAAAAATTACAAAGATTAATTTTTCTGTGTTGGAGTGAGCTACAAAGTGTTGGAAAAGTTTCCATTCCACTTTTCCTTTACACCCCATTTCTTTTTGTCAAGATACAACCATGCCTTTGCACATAAATAAATAAGAGTGTGCCATACACATGTTCTTATCCCTCCTTTTTCGAATTTCCATACATAAAATGGCAGATGGCAGGGAAGCAGAGGTTCACCTTTCAAAAATCCATAAACATTCATCATTCATACAAGTCACAAATGTGACTAAATTCCATAGGGTAGCCTTTGGGACATTTTCTTATGGATTATTTTATTAAGAATATGATTTCTTTTTAAACTTTATGTCTTTGTGTTACTTTCGGTAGCACATATAAAATGATTTACTTCATTTTGTAACATCATCATCAAAGTTCCTGGAAGGACATCCAGGAGTCAAAGTGTGACTACATAATATTAGCTGAAATGCCATTTTTGCTCCAACCCTGTGTTCACACCTCCAAGTGACTAATCCAGCTTCAAGCTTCTGGTTTCCAAGTTAATACTATAATTCCAAAAAAGCCAGACTGCCCAACACTGCAGGTGCTGAATTTGAAACGGTGTACACAGAAGCGTTCAAACGATTGTGTGTCTGTGAGGTACACAACAAGGCCAGGATGCAGAAAATAACCATGCCGGTATCTGTGAAATAGAGATTAGGACATGCCCATGCCTAAAATTTGTCTGTGGGGAGAAAAGCCACAAAACAGGAATGGTCTCAGTTTCATGTTTCTCAGAAATGGGACATATTACGGTAGGCGCAGAGATCAAAGGAAATTACTTTCTGCATACTGTTCTGTTTTACTGGCTCTTACGAAAGGAAGAAAAGTTCGGTCACATGGTAATATGACAAAGCCTTTTTACTTTGTTCATTGAGGCAAACTGAAGCTATAAATCAAAACAATGGCCCTTTGTGTTAAAATTACTGAATTTAGCTTGACCAAGGAACATTTGGAAGGATTTGTATAATTTATTCTCTGATTTTCTCTTAACTGGCAGGAAATATGCATAAAGCAACTTTTTCTAAAATGACATATAGTATACCAATAGCTAAGTATTTATCAGTTTAAAGACTTTATGGCCACAGTTTGCGAAGGCCGGTCTTAGAAAGGCAGTACAACTGAATTTGAGACAGTCCATGAGTCCCAGGCATATCTTTTCAATCATTCAAATATTTAAGGGGGACTGCCCCCCTTAAATACAGTCCCGATGACGAGACTATTTTAGCTTATTTGTTTTCCCTCCTACAGGCGATACATGCATGCACTATGTTTTAAAGATCACTACAAAGTGCAACCAGGTTCCAAAGGAGAACTGGTCCAACATGCTTAGATTAGGTGTAATGAAGTCTGGGCGTTGCTGCAGTACAATAGAACTTAAGTGTCAACGCACTCCTCTGAGTTTTCTGCACAGCAGAGCCCATCACTGCTACATATGTTAACCTTCATTTTAATTCAGGGCACTTTGTCTTGAAGTGTCCACCTAAAAAAAGATGTACGTGTTGGATGTAAATGTGTTTTTGTTTTAGCGTGCAATGGGCTTTTGAGATTAGTCAGTCTGCTGTTTGTCACTCTACAATCAGGGTAATTCAGTCACATATCGCCAAGCATTTAAGTAATTTTCAATTTGTTTCCTATCATGTTATGAACTACACTTAAGAATGTATTAAAGCAAACTTAAACTTCACTTAATTGTCTTAAGTAGCAAAAACAAATTTGTGAATATAATGTATTGCAAAGTACTTGATGCATAGAGGGCAATCTAACTTTATTGATGTTCAGACGTGCTTGCATGGTTTCCAGATTAAAAGCCTATTTTGGCCCTATGATAATAATATTCTGCATGTTTAACTTTATCATAGAGCAGTCATTTCATTTAATGGTCTCAGCTGGATCACTGTATTGATTTCACAGACAGCAGGTCTCCTGAGATTCTCTATAGATTTCCCAGCTGCCCTCCCAAATGATCCATTGTGATTCCTTTCCAAAGGCCCCTGCCAGGGGAAGGCATGGAAAACGGTCATCATTTCACCGTCTTCTTATATACCTGAGTCCTGTTATGTCAGCTACATTACCTCAACACTGCTTTGTGATTCCGGACATTGTTTTATTGACCCCAAAGGACATTTATTGGTCTTTCACTGGCCGCTTAACAGAATGCGTTTCAGAGATAGTATTTCCTGCTCAGTCTGTTTAAAGAGGTTTAAAATTGTAATAAAATAACAATGAATAGTTCACTGAAATAAGCGGGGAACAAGATGTTATTACAATAAGGGGTGCTCTTAAGTGTGAGTGTGGTTGGATATCCCTGATTGCTTTCTCCAGTAGATCCATTTCTAGTCAAGTGGTTATGTAAATTTAGATCGCTTTCTCTGCCCAAACAGAGCATTTATCATCAGCTTTGCTGAATATTAAACGACTTCAATGAAGTGTCAATTGATAGATCTCCATAAACACAATCATGAGATCTAATCTGCACTGAGTCTGTGCTATTGATTTTGTTGTCTTTATCAAAAGTTGACTGATGGGAGAGATATTTAGTCAAAGCAGATATAAATGAAATGCATCAATCATGCTATGCTTTTATTAAAAGTGATAACATGATTTTAAACTTTCAAGACCTCCAGACATTATTTAATAACCAAACATATGCTTTAGAATTTATTTTCCCAATAAAGAAATATATTTCCTTAATCACTACAATATTCCTCTAAGAATTAATAAAACTGCTGAAATTAATATTTCTGGATTATGCCAGGTTTGCATTCATTAAATTAATTCCTGACCAATTAAATTGTTGTCCATAGGTTGTGTCTTTATGTTTCACATTTATTTGTCTTGGTGTTGTTCATGAGTTTATAATATTAATGCCATAATGCATGAATATGAGAGGCTGTAGCTATTACCCTTTTTTCTGCACGGTATTTGGGTTTGGATATAACACTCAGTACACTCAGTACACTCAGTATACTCAGTACTCAGTGATTATTTGTGTTAAATCTGAATAAAGCATATCATAAAAATAACAAATTAAAAGTTAATTAAAAAAAAAATCATGAGATCCAATCTTCTCCAAGGCAACACAAAGTCCTGTTTTGGAACTCTATCAGTTTTGTGTTGCAATTTAATTTTAATTAACCATACATTTTATCAGACGTTTTCAATGCAGTGACAGTATAATGTATTCACCATTTAGCTGAATTGCAGCAAGTTTCAGTGCATTGCATTTTAGGGTTGACAAGGTTTTGCTAATAGGATTACAATTTCCAAATTAATTTGGGAAAACGGAAGATGAACTCCACCTCTCTAAAACCAGACAAGTCACAGCCAAAGGCCAAATAATTAATTGCCTTGTGTTCATTTTCTATTCTCTGAGCTAATGCAATTACTAAAGTGAATAAAAACGATCACACTTGAGGACACAAAAAGTCATCTCTGTTGCTATGCCTCCATCTGAAATTTAAATGTCATACCATTTTGAGTTTATTCAATATTCCTTTTAAAGGCCTGAATTTCTGAAAAAAACATGTAATCTTTACCCCCTACAGTAATCACATTCAGGAAAGCCCATTAGGATACGACAAACGTATATGTTTACAAGCATAAGAAGATAATCCAAAAACAGAGGCCTTATCTGTGCCTGCTATGGCTGCTGGAACCGGTCAGGTCACAAACACAGGACCACAGTCATCACTTTTAGAAAAGCAGGGCCTGCCTGCCAAGTACACTAATCAGATAAAAGACATCTAGCCGCTGGCAGCACCTCAGCTGCGGTGTCTCTATCCGAGTGAGACTTATAGACCTGTTAGGGTCAGACAGTGAAAGACTGAGTTTTTGTTTTTATCATACTGTCTGGCAGACCTGAGATACAGCCAACAAACCAGACCCAAAGGGGAAAAGGAGAAGATAATTTTTTATTTTATTTTACTGGCTTTGTGCTGTGAGGCAGGATGATGCACACGGTGTTAAATATATAACCACCAGCAAAATCAGAAAGGAGCAGTGCTGGTGCACACTAATTTACAGGGGTGGGGGAGGGGGGGCGGCTTGCTGGTGGACAGAAGGTTTGGGCCGTGGAGAAATAATAGAAGAGAGGGGACAAAGATGGACAAAAAAAACAAAAGACAGATGTCACGTGGGTCCAGAGTCGCTGATAGATGCGTTCTGCAGCTCGGCACACAGGCAGTGGTTCAGGTAGAAAAGGCTTCCCTTTGTGATGCAGATGACAACGCAATCAGCCTCGCTTTGTCTCTGACGATGGGCTCTGCTCCCAGGCACATTGAGAGACAGACACTAATCCAGTGGGTTTGTGTTCACCAGGCGTGCTCATAAAGGCTGTGTCACAGTACCTGGGGTGTATGTGGATGAGGATCTCTGAAACAAGGTCTGACCTCTCTCAGGCTATCCTCTCCCTCCTCCTCTTCCTCCTGTCTCTCTTTCTCCCCACATCCTAGCCCCAAGGAGCCTGCTTTGGTGAGTTGAAAATTAGAAGCGCTACATTGTTAAATGTGTATGGCTCACTCAGACATAGGAAGTGACATGAATAATTATTTTGAAACTTATTAAAACGCACTTTAGTACCTCACAAAATACAACACAAAAATGGAAAGCGTCAAGGGCACAACTTTTCCTAATAATAGGTAAAACTTCAATCCAAGCAAGCGCATTGTGTAATAAATTTAATTTTCCAATTAGGCCTAGATTTTGCAAGGCCATTTTGACACTGAAGCTTTACACATTTTGTGTGGCTGAAAATATATTTCACTGTCCCCTAATAACTCTGACTCCCAACGGGTTAGGATGAATCAAGCCCTCCCTAATAAATATGACTTACCCAGAGACTGCAAATACCAATTAACATGTGCTAATTAAGATAACAGGATATAGGCACATCCTTGATCTAGATTTCTGTGTGAGATATTGGAAAGGTTACAGAGAGGTAAAAGGAAGTTTCTTGCTAAACTATTCAAAAGTCATCACTTTTAGTTAGCAAGAAGACGGCACAAGCTTAATTTTATTTATATGACAGTTATATTACTCACCTTAAATATATTTTATTTACGTTGCCATTTAATTTAAAATAAGTATTTCAGTGCAGTCATTTTAGTGACTTGAACCTATAGAAACACGAAACAAAATCATAGTTTAAAAATATATAGCAAAGCTAAGAGAGACTTGCTAGGATGGCTGAATGAACAATGTGTGTTGAAAAGAGACATTCAAAAACTTTTATGATCTCTTATTAAAGATCAAGAGGCCATAACTCAGTCATATGACAATCAGAGAAAGATAAACAATTTACAAAATAAAAAGTTCTTGATTAAATCAAAACAAGAGAATCAAATGATAATTTCCCTTCTTTAGTCTTATGCAGTCTTTCAAGTGTGAGTTTTTATTTAGGGACGTACTTGTAAAGGTGATAGGTGATTGGTTGATACTTATAGGTTAAACCATCTTATCCACTGATCTTATCTACCTCTGCAAAGGTTTGAAATACGCACCAGGTCATGTCTGCACATGAGCAGTTAACAATAGTCCCTACAGTTGCCAACTTCCCAACTTTGGCATTATATTTATAGCAACTTTTCAGATAAAAAAAATCTGTACATGCCAAAATCTGAATCAGCTGGTCAGACCTCTTAAAGATGGGTGATCCGCCAGAAAACTGCACTCACTGCACTCCTATTTTTATGTGATCTTTATTACTTATCTTGTATAGTGTTTTGTGAATTTTATTAAAAAACGTATAATTCATTCATATTTCAGTAACAATAAGCATGTTCTTGGCTAGATTACAGTAATTACTTAATTGCTATTTTTGAAATAACTATAAAAATAAATTATGACTTTTTGTGATCATAACTTTTCAGTGATTTCAACAATTGCTTAGCAAATGGTTTGTTTCATTGTAAATTTCTCTGCAATTTTACATATTCATAGTTCTTCAGTTTATATTTTACAAACAGTTAATTTTTTTCATGTGTAGTAACTTCTCTGGCAAATTTAGCAACTAGATTTTTCTTAATTGCTAAAATTATGTTTGTTTTTTGCTAGTTAATATTCAGAAACTCCAAGTGTCACACATTTTTTTGGACTGAGTCTTGAGAGATAAAAAAAAAAAAACATAGGTAAGGAATAATAAATTTGCACATAAAAAATAAAACAACAAGCACTGATTAGAAAGGCATTTGGTTTTTAAGCCACTACTAAGCCTGAATCAAAGTGCTTTATGGATGTGTTTCAAGAGCATAAAGTGAATGCCTTCATGCATTTAGTAAGAGGAAATAATGCACAATTAGACAGCATTTGACTCACTGATGACCAGTTAGAGCCAATCAAGAGACAAATGATTGCTGCATCAGTATGACAAACCCAATCAACCCCCATCTATCTGCAATAAACTCCTAAGTATCAAGTCATAAATTGACAGCTGGGAAAACTTTCATTACACAGATATAAATGTGTTCAAGGGGTCTTTTTCATATAGAATTATCAACAGATGTTGTGATGTCAAAATAAAACCCACCTGCTTTGGGAAATTAATATCACTGCTGCAAAATTGATTTTGATTATTGTTTTAGAAACACAAATGGACATAAATGCATGCCATATCGATATTTAAATAAATCAATTTAACTTTCTAGCAAGGCTCTGGCAGCATGCTGCAGCATATTGAAGGATTCAAACACCTGTTGATAATATTTCTATTCAAGATAGCATCATGAGGGAGCCATCTTTGGCCATCTGCTCTTTGGAAACTAGTCAAGCCTGAGACTGAAGTGACACCTGTTCTTCTTTTAAAACAACAAGAAAATAATTACAGACCAAAAGTTCTCCGAGCCAAACTAAACCATAAAAATGAAACAACTTTTGACGTAACATGAAGGTTTTTTACAGTGCCTACTTTAGGTAAAAAAAAAAACAAAAAAAAAACTATGATGTACTGAGCATGATTGAAAGATAACATGGAATCAAAACTCACCGATCATGTGAGACTAATGGAAGCACAACAATGCTGTGCTGTTTACAGTGCTTTAGGACATTATGGCAACTTCTTATATTACCTATGGCTTGGGAAATTCCCTTCAGTCATTTTCCTATTTTTTCTGTTTTCTGTTAAATGGCAGATAAAATTAAAAGAACATAAGAAATCCTTGATTTTTGAAGTGTTTCCATGTCCAAAAATGTGGCAAGTTGAAGCCTTTTCAACACTTCAACACTATTCATCACATACATTTCACAAACTTAAATGCCATTTTAGCTTAGAACCCACCCCGCAAAAGTCTGTTAGCCATGGGACTAAAAGGAGAGTTGGCTCACAAAAGTCAACCCAAAGCAATCTGATCCAAACAGCTGAAGGCATGGAAACAGTGTCAAGCTATCCATCACAAGTTGGAAAGAAACTTTAGTTAAAATGTTTGAAAAGGCTGATGCCAGGAGCAATGTGCTCAAGCCAGCAGGGACCAGAAACCGATCAAACAGAAATTCCCTTTGTGAAAGTTTTAACACTTCTGACCGACACAAGCCGCTGGCTTTCAGTTGTTCTCCATCTAATTTTTACATAACATCTAAATATGTATCAGTTATTTTTCACAAGTACTGAAAATCAAAATCTATATAATGTTATACATACAGTGGCCACAACAAAGCTAAGCTGTTCCGTCACAGCGTGTATAACCTTATGCAATACAGGGAGGGAAAAATGTTCTTAAGTAAATCAATGATAGTGCCTTAATCTCACCCTAGAGGTAGCCATAGATGTCTCAGAAATGCGACACCCCCGTCAAGTGAAACAACTGGTACCAGTACTAATTGAAATTTTGCATGCAAAGTGACAATGCCTGGGCCCTCGGCAGCATGGATTAGGGCTTGAATAGAGACAGATTCTTTGTGAAAGCCTACTGTGGCGGTTGGCGAGCAGGCCAGCTCCATGCATCTGCTCACTGGGTGGACTGAGAAAACACAGGACTGTATATGATCACTTATTTTACCTTCCACAAACTACCTCTTGTTTGCTTTTTCAAAAATAAACCTGTATTCATTGTACTCTTTAATATTCTCTTTATTGATAGTTATTCTCAGAAGCATTTACTGGACTTACATTAACATATTCACCAAACGTAGGACATTTAAATACTCATAACAATGACAGTTTGCTTAGTTGTCAAATGAGGATAAAGAGCTGAAAGTAAAAATAATCAAGAAATTAACATGGTATGTGACATTAAAGCTATGAGAAGTGTAAAACGTCAAATTAGCACGTTTGCCAATGTTCAGCTGTGTGGTGTCCAGTCCTGAATGCAGAGCTAAAGGAATGCAGTGCATACTGAAATGCAATCAAATCTGTGAGACATTTTTTAAAGACTCCATGCTGTGATCTCATTCTGCCCCACTTCACCATCCTCTGCTGTGGTTTCGCTCCCATTATGTTTCCTTCAAAGAACGACAGGAAAAAACGCTGTATCAAAGTGATCTATCATTCCACTCACACCAACAATGACATGCATACAAGGCTAGTTGAGGATGGTGTTGCATCATAGCAACACCAAACCTCCCAGAAAAACATTTGGACAGTACAAACTCAAACATCACAATAAAGAAGAGGGGAGAAGGGGAGAGGCAACAGCAGAAAAGCCAAATAATCAGTCTAGTAAAACTTATCTCCTCCTAACAATACAGGCTACAACAATTTTATGGCTGAGAATGAATCTGAAAATTTCCACTCAACAGAATTAGATTGGTGTCACCGTTGTTAGTGGGGCTGTCAACTTAACACTGATGACAATGAATGGCTGAGCTAATAAAGGGAATAAATCCACGGTGTGTTTTCATAGACATGTTTGACAGAGTCAGACTAATTTCCCAGGCAGTACTGCGTCAATTAATTTCCGAAAAGAGCCCATCCCTTGCTGTTAACTAAACCAATAGGACATGGCATCAGCTTACATTAACACTGATCAACAAGTTAAGGTTGTTTTGCGTTCCGCTTTGCGTGTAAATGCTTTTGAATAATGGCTGAATACAACGGATAAATTTACTTACCGTACAAGTTTGAATGGGGGGACGTACTATTCAGCAGTAGTTTGAGTAGAAATGAGATGTTGAAGAAAACAGAAATAGTCTAAACGCAAACAGTGATCCCTCAGCGCCACCTTGCAATATTGTCGTTGTAACATAGTTTTCAGGTTTAACGTACTATTTGTAAAATGGACACTTGGAGCACAGCTGGGATTTTGTTAAGTTCAGACATAGTTTTAATCCTCTTAGCCCCCCTAACATGGTCCCTGCTTGATTCATTGATTATTTGTACTCTTTTATATTTGCTTGTCTGGAAATAAGCATTATAAGCACATGTATTGAGATTTTCTGCATACGCAATTTAATTTTTGCTGTGAATTATTTTTATCCGCACTTTTCTGACAGTTACATTTTTTCCTGGCAATTAAAAATGAAATTTGATGCTGGAATAAAATTATTTTATTATCGACGCTTAATAAAAGGACTATGTAAAGACGCTTTCAACTGCTAAGATTAATAAAGGACGAAATGTCGTCTCTTCATGAAACGTGTCAAAAAAGTCCACTGGAGGGCTCTGTCAGTGTTGCATGCTGGGATAGACATTTTTTTTTTTTAGATTAGAGCTGCAGTGACCTCTTTTTCAACTCTTAATTTTTCCTACGTAAGCCCGACTTGCGATTTCATTGGACAGTCAAGCAGGGTGAGTCACAGGGTAGAACTGAGATGTGGGACGGCATTCAGTCGGCAACGGGCTTATTTGGGTTTCGAATCATAAACTGGTGCTACACCGTGTGATCAAAAAGTCCTTGAAATTGGCATGCTGCATTTGATTCGTGAAGCAATGCCGTGAAACCATAATGAATTGTATTACAATACAGAAAAATCAGTTTAAGGATTTTGAGGTGATGTTTGATTGCAGCCTTACATGAAAAGCAAGGGAAAAAAAACTACAACAGTGGCTCTGATTGTGTCTGAAGGGGAGAGAGAAAAAAAAAAAAGAAGTGGAAGTGGAACACCGAATAGTGTGAAATTGTTGTTATTTTTGGAAGCTTCCATATCCTGTGCTTCCCTTGAACTTGAAGCAACCAGCAAAAACAAATTCAGGTCAGAAAAATAAACTGTTACTTCAACAAAAATCAAGCAAAAATAATATCACAAATTAAATACAAACACACTGTTGTGATAGACCGCGTATATAAAGGATAATGTTACATAGTATCCGTGTGTAAATTTTTCTTAACTTATTGCAGTTTTCACTTAATATGATAAGTTTATATTCAGCCTAAACAATATTTATCTCTATATGGAAAATAATTAATTTACAGATTTAATCTAAATAATTTACAGCAGTTGTATTTGGGCAGTGGAAAATGACCAAAAAATATAATGGTATAATTATTTTATTAAAAAATTATAAATTGTAGCATATTTTCCCTTTTTTTGTTCAGCTAAAAATTGTGTCAGTCTTGGACCAGGCTGAATTTGACAATTTTTTGTAAATTCAACATTTACAAATTTATTAAAGGTATCATGAAAACCTGTCTGTGTGTACACTGCAATGAGTGCCACTGAGCGTGATGTTTAAATGAACCAAAAACATGAACTAGAGCAGTAAGTTGTGGCCTATGCAAATATGCATGGTGGTTGTCAGCCTGTCAGTCGTAACAGTACATGAAGCCTGCCAGATTTTTAACCTGAAGAACAAATCTGTATACACATACGGCACATAGTTAAAGATGAACAAAAAGTTTCCTATTGTTTTTTTATTCTTTTTTTGGTACATTATCCTGCAGTTACATTGGGTTTGGTCTGGAATAGTTTCTTTGCTCCACCTGTAATTATGAGGTTTCGTTAAATTGACCAGAGGAAGGAGGACACATTTGTTTTCTGAACACATCCTCAAAATAGACTGCAAAAAATTACTGGGCTGACACTTTCCACTGTTCGTGGCCGTCCTGAACTGTCAGTGGGCTAACTTATTCCAGCTACTCAAAACCTGCAGACATGCTAATTAGGCCTTTTTTACATTCTAAAGAGATACCTGCAATACAAATAATAAAAAAGACACTGCATGTTTTTTTTTGTTTGTTTGTTTAAACATTTTAAAGTATTATGAAGAAACAACCTCTGAATATGTGCGTAATGGTGTCACATTCCCTAATAGAAAAAGACCTACATGTAGAAAGCCCTACTGAGTTACTTTCAAGCACAATGAATAGATTCCTGTAAACACCTGAAAGCTTATGAAAGCTCTGTTTTTACCATTCAACCTGTTTCATTGTGCGCTGAGCCACGCTGACTGATGCCCTTTCCTGCTTTGCTAAGCTCCCTGTACAACTGACTGCAATGATCTGAAAAGAAAAACAAGCTTTTACAGGTCAAACTGGGCGACGTTCATTTTGTACATATGTGTAATAGAACACATAAAAAACAACATAAAAGGTATAAAACAGGTCTTTGGTTGTTTATTCTCAACTGACAAGTGGGAGCGACACACCTCCACGGAAAGAGATGCGCTTGCAAAATTTAACGTTTTTTTTATTTCCTAATTTAGGTAAATGCATCACACAACAGCCGGTAGTTTTATAAGACTATTAAGGTTATTAAAGGTTATTGGCTACAGGGTGCTGCGAGAGCATGTGTAATTGTGACCCATTATCACCCAACCGTCCCTAAGCGGAGTCTTTATGCAACATTTCGGTACTATAAGAAGCACCGACGGGATTTCTTAAAACTACGAGAATGGCAAGTATCTATTAAAAATAATAAACGTGCATTTATTCACGCGCTTTGTCTCAAACTCAAGCCGGTAGAAGGATGCGCGTGCAGCCGTCGGGATGCGAGCAGGAGCTTACCTTCAACAGCTATCACGGCCGGTATGCTCCATAATATCCATAAAATATCCATTATTGGTGTTGAAAAAGCCCAGACATTCAAATGAAATAAGTCCAGAAAGCCATTGACAGCAAACACAGAGAGGGGACTGACGGTCCTTCTCCTGCAATTGAGCGCTCCCAGATAGCAGAGCAAAAACGAACTCAAATCTGGACCAAGTTTGGGCGAAACCATGGAAGAGCAGACAGAGGGGAGCACCGAGCAACACGGGCGGACAGCATACATGTTTACCTCTACATTACTCAATTCCCTTTCACGTCAAAGAGAAAGAATAACTTCATATGCATTAGTGGTTTTAACTTACTTTAATTATTCATACTGTTAGTTTGGACAATGTTAAGAGGAAATGTTTATCCCCTTCACTTCCACTTCAGTTCACCCTGCTGTCAATCATCTACAGACGGACAATCCTCAGAGCCTCACCTTGCGATAATGAAGTGTTGAGGGATGTTGTGTAAAAGATGGAGCAACTTATTCTCAGTCCCACACTGCTGGGATTGAAATTATAGGTTATCCTTTCTTTAATCAAAGTTCTGGTCTCAGTGACATTCACTAAACTCCTACAGCTCATTTCAACAGCCAGCGCTGATTGTAACAGGTGACAAGTCGGGGAAAAAACTGAAGTAAGTTTACAAATTACCTTTCCGTTTTCCCTTCACATCTTCATTGTTTTATTTGTGAACATTGTTTTACCACTTGTTTGTTGTCGCTACTCGAGAATATTTTCTTATTTTCGCCAGCCAAACTTATAGATAGATAGATAGATAGATAGATAGATAGATAGATAGATAGATAGATAGATAGATAGATAGATAGATAGATCTTTCTCTGCTGGACAACTGCAATAAATAAAGCAGGATGAAACACGGCAAAGTTTAAAAAGGTGAATGCATTATAATTCAATTAATGATTCACGGCTACGTTGGGGTACAACATATATTTTTGAAGCAGCGTTTTGTCGCTCTGGAGCTTTTATGACTCATCCAGTACATTTTTAGGCCTACATCTAAAGTAGCATTAAAGTCGAGACAAATAATAATAATAATAATAATGTTAGTAATAACTTAAGTAAAGTCATATCTGAATTGCTAATGCCGATTTTATGTTGCAGAGATACTAAATTAATATTTATAGTTACTTATTTAACACTTATTATTTGAAATTAAATTATATTTAATTAATGGAATATCTCCAAGCAGGTAACTTTGTCAGTGTATCCCACCCAAGAGTAATTACATCAAACACAGGCAAAAATGACCTGTTGTAAAAATTAAAAAAAAAAATGGCTTAGCTGATAAAGCACTACTTTTCTTCTTGCACAAGAAAGGGCATAAAACATGATTTGATTCAATATCTTATCACTATGCATAAATTGTAAGAGTAGAAACAGAGCTGCTAGAACAGCATAAACACAAAACTGATTTCAGAGGTCTTAAAGTAGTATTCTGGATTCACTGCCATTGATAATAACATCAAGTTATTTATTTAATATACCACATTAAATAAAATAGTCATACATTTACCTATTTTGAGTTACACCTTGCTTTAATGAAACTACTGTTAACCATTCAGTGATTCTGTGATAATTATGTAAGCAAAAGTATTTTGTTTTTTTCAATTTTGTAAAATATGTCATATTCAAAAATTAATTGTAAATTTCCATTATCTTAAAAAAATTAAAAATATAAATATAAAAATCAATATAAAAACAACAAAATAAAAAAATATTAGACATGACACTAGATTTACTTATTAAATGTATTAATTAAAAATAATTATTTCTTCCTGTCTAATGTAAACCAGTCGCATGCATATAAATTAAATAAACTGCAATACCTTGAGAGAATACACGTTTTAAAAAAATCCAGAGATGTAATTTTGTTCAGAGAAACAAAACTGCAAAACTCATGAATGCATAAAATATTTAATTGTCTGTGATTTTTAATAGTGAACTACAAATGGCATTTGAGATGTTTTAATGAATTCCAGCAATGATGTCAGATGCAATGGTTTTCCAACAGCAGATCAAAATACATATTTTTAGAAATAGTCATAATGCATTTTACTGTCATAACTTTAACACTATTTTAATTAGATTATTGTTTACCAAAGATATTCTTGGAGGAGTTTGCGATTTTATATATATTGTTTGTTTGTTTTTCACAATTCTGTAAAATATATTTCTTGCGCCAAAATATTTGGTGAAATTCCAGCATTATTAAAAAAGAAAAGAGATAAAAAATAAAAAAATTCTGATTGAGACTTCATTTAGCGAAGGGCGAACACAGTTGCAGAAATGTTCATCTTAAAAAGTATTATTACTTCCTTTCTAATTCAAAGCAGACACATACATATATGACACTCAGAACGAACGCATGATAAATATACCAATTTATGCTAATATTTCAGACTAGTTCTTGTTCAAAGAGAGCTACAGACGTGACTCCATAACACATGTGCTCATGACAGTCCACCATGTACAAGAGAGTACATATAGTGGCTTGCCTCCTGGATACAAGTCTGAAGTTACTGAAGCTGAATGAGAAACAAGAATTTGGAATAATCAGTTTGTCATCAAACATGCCTTTCTTATTACAAGCCGTGGTGCTGTAGCTATGCGGCAGAACTCTCATGGGTTAAATGAAGCTGATTTATTTGCCTCCACTGGGCTGGACTGTATTGATTCCAGGTCACTTGACTGGCTGGCTTCAGATCATGTTCAGGTGACTTCAAACAGATAGAACAAAATGGCAAGGCACTGAGAAAGCAAGCCCCCCTCCCCCCCTTACTATAATGAGTTCCATACAAGCCCAGCCTTGACTTGAGCCAGAAGTAAAGTGAAAGACGTTGAAGAAATGATATTAATACTCCTTGAATTTAGCCGACAGAGATTTCTCTTCCACGCAATGTTATAATGGATACAGTGTCTGCTACGGCTGTAATGAAACATTTGAAATGCAAAGCAGACAGCCTAAAATGTGGCATAAATCCTCTCATGTTTCTCTGCATGTCTGTAATCCAGTAAAAGCAAACCGTACAACACCACCGTTCCGTAACAGCGCCGTTTTAAAACTGTTTATTGTGTATGGTTCTACAGCAGTAAACATTAAGCATAGCTCTAGTAACATGTAACAAACCTACAATTTATCCTCCAATAAAATGCCAGGTGCACTAACTTGCCTAAGTTTACAAGTGTAATCCATATAAAATGGTATGACCATACGCAATGTGTTGTGTAAAGCAATATCACAACATTAACACCGAACTGCAGGCTAATGGAAAATGTTATGTCATGTAATTCTGTCTTGTTTTAAAAAATATATATTTTTTATTTAATTTGAATAACATCAAATTTGTACAAATGTCAGCACACAAATTTGAATAAAAAAAACTAAATAAGTAAATTCATAATTTTAATGATAAATCATGACATAGTTCAAACCACTTTTCAGATTTTTTCATCAGCATTTAAAATGATCTTATATTGGGTTATTAAAACAAATCACACTCACCTGATTTCCTAATAAAGATTTAATCCACTTAATATAAATTATGTACTATTAAGTATATTTAAAGTGAACATATTTGGATAGATGCTACTTCTCATAAAGCTGCCCAAATCATTACAAGAAACAACAAATGTAATCACAATTTAGATGATATAGAACAAAAGTGATGTCCTCCACAGGGCAAGACTATAGAATGAAGAACTAAGTTGTTTCCGAAAACATGACTTTATGAAGAAATGTATTAATAAGTACTTGCAACACAAACCTGATGTGTACAGTGTATTTGCTTGTTAGTTATTTTAGGTCTTGTATCAACACTGCCACCTAGAGATTAAAGGATGAACATTCCTAGAGCACATCATTTAAGAGAGGAATATACAAATAAGAGAT
>NW_015113102.1:332883-341113 GCF_001443285.1 Poecilia latipinna | reverse complement strand
GACAGAGAGCTGGTCAGTAGTCAGTCGGTGGTGAGATTAAGGCGTGGCTGGCTAATGCAGAATAACGAACAACACACACCCAAACACACATATAATGTTCATGACTTTGCTACTGACTTTGGGGGAGTAGCTTGTCCTTACAGCTACTGCCCCTTTAACATGTTTCAGGCCAAAAACAGCAAAGTCATGCTGTCCATCAGCTCAGATTTGGGGACCAGGTGATTGCCTAGAGGGTATTTTTAATTAATGCAACACATATTTAAGAATGCTTGTGAATGAATATATTAAATTAAAGCTGTTCTTTCAAATAAGCTTTTAAAACATATAGCAATATTTAAATAAATAAACTAACTGTGTGCTGGTACCAGTGGCTCTCACCAGATTCAGTTGTACTTGGCAGAATATTTTGCTATATATATATACATATATATATACATATATACCGTCCCTTCTTTTCTCTCTGTAACCTCAGCTGTCTCACACACTGAGGCGTCTGGGGGTTTGTTAAGAATTCATCTCTAGGGAAACCCAAGGAGAGAGATGCTGTAGAAAGGAACGGAGAGGTGTTTCCAGGAGCTGAGGGGAATTTTTTTTTTCTAAGGTGAAGTAGACAAGTAGGAGAGGAGGTAAAAATACAATACAGAGAGAAAGACGAGAGATTGGGAGGATTGTTTATATATACCCACTGGAGAATGAAGTCAGCTGCTATGTAACAAGTTGATAACAATTGATTTGTGATACGTTTGACTTTGTTGTTGGAGATGAAGTGAAGGTATTTACAGTATTTATTTAGTATCTCCTAAATCTTTAACACTTTGCAACATACATTTTATTGGGATTTTATATGAAAGACTAATATAAAGAACATCATAAAGCTTGAGGAGGAGAAAACCAGACAGGTCAACTCATCATCAGCAAAAGGGAATATTGTGGCACAATTGCAGACCTAGCAAGACATGCTACCCACCCACACTGACAAGCCAAGAAATAAGACACATATTTAGAGAAGAAGCCAAGAGGAGGGCTGCAGGGATCCATAGCTCAAGTGGGAGATTTACTATATTTACTATATTGATAAGATAACCATAAGCGATAAGAAGTGATTTTGAACATTTTCAAGATGGAGAAGTTAACATAGCTTGTGAAAACTCACAGACAGATTTTACTGAAGGGGCCTACCCGCCTCGCCCTGAGTTTACCCTCCAGTTTGAGTTGTTTGCGTTGTCGTAACTGTGACTTAAGTCTCTTGCATGAAAGCTCTTCTCACTGTCTCGATATTCTAGCACATAATCCCATAATCCCAACCAGATCAGACTGTATGTGAAGTTTTTATTTTTACTTTCTAAGTTCATTCATAAAACATTTTCAAATCTTCAAATTTAATTGAGTTTCTTCATTTTTGCTTGAATGAATTATATTTATGTAAAGTGGGATAATGTACAGCATACATTAACCACTGAAGGGGAAAAGTGCTGTATCAGGTTGTAGCTACAAAAGTTAATTTCCACCTGCAGTCTTAAAAAATAAAGTATAAAAATAAATAATAACAATATTAATAATCATTGGTTGGCTTTTATATTTTAAGAGTGGTATGAAGAAAGCCATTTTGGAGAAAGCCCTCAGAAGTTTTGCTTGGAGTTTGTCACAAGGCACAGAAAGAAAATGAGCTCGTTGTGCTTAAGTATGATGGAACCTGAAATCTTTAATTCCTGTAGTGAAAAAAAAACATATATATTGTTTTTGTTCACTCTAGCAAAGTTCCCAGGACATTCAGAAGAGAACTGGATCATCACAGATCGTGAGCAATTCAAAATGTAACTAGCTATGAGAAACCATTTCTTAATAGTATTCCATACATAAGATATTACTTTATTTTTTTCATTAATGCTATAATGATATTCTCTTATCAAAAACATACCTTGAGTGTTACTTTGATTCTTTCATGCATGTTTGGAAAGAGCAGAAGCTTCTTAAAGAGACAGAGGCCCAATTTCAAAGTGTCAAATTTCTTTTAAGGCATGTTTTATAGATACAGCATTGTTATAACAACTTAGGATAACAGTTACTTGATTGTGCAATACAATGGCACTATTTCACTGGAAAATATATAATACCGTGCATTTAATCCCACAATTTTAGGAAATAAAGTGATATAGAACTCCATGTGAACAATTATATATGTATTTTCACACCAAAAATTAATTTATCTGTATTGACAACATCGGTAGAGAGTTATTATAGCAACAAACCCTGTTCTGACTAAGATCATGCGAGATTATAACTATGTGCAATTTTATTGTTTTTGTTTCTGGTTCTTCTTTTTAGTTCTCAGTGAATTGTGTAGGAGAAGGCTGTGGTCACACCGGAGAAGTAGAGTTAGTAAACTAACTAGCGTAAACTAGAGTTATGGATAATTAATTTTATGCTTGGTTCAATTCGAATCTAAACTGATTTCTCATCACGGAAAACTCTAATATAATTTGGAGAGAGACAAATAAAAGAGGGGGTAAAAAAAGAGAGAGATGCAGGAAATGAGAACAGAGACTCAGATATATTTTTTCATGCAATAATTAATCCTCCCTTTGAAGGCTGCACTTTAAAGGGCTCTGATTTCAATTCACAGCAACTGAATTACTTAAAAAGGCCCCTTGTGTTATTGTTGGTGATGATCTCCCACCCCTCCGGTTGCGGTATGAAATGTGGCTTTTGACAATTTGTCTGTGAACGACAAGTAGCTTGTTGCTCCTTCACAAAATGGCCACTTGTTTAATTTTTCTTCCTTTGAAGTTAAAAAAAAAAAAAAAAAAAAAAAAACTAGGCGTTTGTGTTTAGGTTGGGAGAGGCATAGCTGCAGTCAGCCCCTCGGGGCAGGAGGGTGAGGGAGGCTCGTTTCCTGTCTCTGCATTTAACAATCTTCCACCATTATTCTGTTAATTGGGAACCGATGCAAATTTCATGAGTGGTGATTCTTGTTTTATTTGACCTTTAAATCAAAGGTAAACGGGTAGGGGAAAAATCAAACAGACGAGCAAGAAAGTGGCTTACAAACAGACCAGAAATTATTACCGACTACATAATCTAACAAAGTGTGCAAGCCATCGCCAAGATTTGTTTGTGCGTAGGACTTACAGAGGTATTTGTATGTAAATTAACTAATTTATTTGTATGTAAATGAACCAATTACGCACATTAAGTTTTTGTTGCCATTTAGAACTGAATGGCAAATTTCTGCCATTTGGATTTTGAACAGTTCACACCGATAGAAAGTCCTGAATTTTGGAAGAGAGGTTCTGTTGTAACCCGCAGAAGATAAAAGTCCAATTACATCTTTATTTTGTATTTATCCAAATTAGCTGCTCACACAAGCAACTTGCAGCTCGGGGTAGGATAAGAAAATTGATTCGTCGACTTTTTGATCTCACTTGACTGTAGCATTGCATTGGACTTGACTTTTATTGGTAAATTTGTAGTTGAAACGACGGAAATTGTTGATATTGTTACGATATTGTTTTCTGTCTCAGACCTGTTTCACCATAGCGTGCCACTTTATTTCTAAAGCACCGTAAATGCAAAAAAAAAAAAAAAAAATTAAAAATTAAAATAAGAACAAAGAACAATAAAACAACCATGAGAAAACAGAACTCAAAACATTACATATACAAGAACATTTTCTGGAAGCTTCTTCTCCTTCTAGACCTGAAAATTCTTGACTAAAACTGCACTCTGTATAAAATATCAGCATATTAAACATTCATATCTTTTAGAGTAATGTCTCAATAAAACTCGCAGCCGAAACTACAACCAAAAGCAAACCTTCGAATGCGACTTCAAAGAAAACTCCCAACTTAAACATGAAACGAGGAAACGCGCTGCCTTCATTTATGCCAGCTTGTTTTGCCTGTTTGCTCTTTTCCTCACTTCATTTACTTTAAGCATACATATTTAAATAGTACATCGACGCACATGCTCGTACTCGGCTGTTAGGCGAAAAGTCATCGTAGATGCAGGAAATGGTTGCCACGGCGACGTGCGGCACTTTAGGGCTAGAGAGAGCGACGGCAGCCCTTCAGAGCTTGGCGAAAGAAAACTTTTGGACTCGCTGAGGAAATAGCTGCCGTCTCTCGGTGGTTGTTGTCTGGTGAAGATGAGAGGAGGAAAGCCCGGTTCTGACAGGAACAGGGGGAGCGTAAATGCACATACTGCACGCTGCGTACACTTTCCCCTTCTCCATCCGCATGTAGGAGTTTTTCCTTTTGCCACAGATGGAATAGGGGAAAGAAAACCACTTATACATTTACTGTTTCACTTTCAGAACATCCCATACAGAGAAACATGGAAAAACCTTTGACAGCAGCCAGGCCAGCTGACATATGAGTTACTTTGTAACTTTTTTGTTTGTTTGTTTTTGCAGAGTGAGCAACTTTAAAACTATATTTTATGAGATCTGAAGCTAAAGATTATTGTTAGTCATACAAACTAACAGCTATATGCTTCAACTTAACCTTTATCAAGTTTTCTTGTAGGATAGTTAAAGTCAAGGAAATTAGCTTCTTTTTTTCCACCTCCTGAAAACACTTACCTTCAAAAATACTGACTGAGTTAAATCAAACTGAAAAGTTTGGAGTGAGGCTGGTGGTGTGCAAGAGTTGCAGAAAAATACACTGATGCAATGTAGCATAAAAATAAGAACATGACTACTTTAGGAAAGAAACTTAGTGCAGACACCTGAAAGAGATTAAGATAGTTTTGTTAGCTAAAACAGGCATCAAAGACAACTGAGCATCAGAAGGATGAGGAAGACGGGATCTAGGGGACTTGGAACGTGGAGTGGTTGTCAGTCCCAGACAGCAGCAGGTCTGGGAAACAAAAACTGCTGACCTGCTTGGATTTTCACATTGAAGCGTCTCTCTGGTTTACAGAAAAAAGTCTGAAAAGACATAAAGCATAAAGTTTTTGAAAAAACTGTCACTCCAATGAGAGACAGTTGATGTTGGAGCTAAGAGAACGGTCAGTCTTATTCAAGACAGCAGCGACAGGCTGTTGTCACTGATTGGGGCTCAATACAGAAACACCCCAAGGAAATGTTCATAGGGGTGATCAGATCAGGCACAAAAAAAAGATAAAACTGATGTAAGGTTGTATCGAAACTAGACTAGAATAACTAGAACACACAGCCCTGGAAACAATGAAGAGCCCACTGCACTGAACCCGATTGAAAACTTCACGGTTATTGCACCTAATATTGATTCTGAACTCTTAATGAGTTTAAACTTCAGTATTGTTGTTTCTGAATGAATATGAGCTTGCTTTTTTTTTTGCGTCATTTGAGGTTTGAAAGCACTGCATCTTTGTTAGTATTTTGACCATTTCTCATTTTCTGCATATATACATACTAAATTCTTCTAAACTTTGGAGACATGATGTCAGTAGTTCATAGACTAAAAGAACAATGTTCATTTTACTCAAAACTCTCTGATTTTACTCTATAAAGAGTAAAGTCAGAGAGACTTAATTTTTTCCAGAACTTTATTCCCTGAAAGTCTTGTTAGATTAAAATGTCAACTTTAAGAAATAACAAGTGTTAAACACTGCCTTGCATCATCACATGAAGCCAGTGGTTTTCTTCCCACACTTTAACCTCCTTAGTTCCAGCTGAACATCATTCAAATACAAAGACCTGCCTGATCCTGTTCATCCATTTATGAGCGCCTGTTGTCTGATGGATACTTCACAAAGCTCAAATGCTTCAACTACGGTTTCAACAACCACCACATCTCTAACCAACGAAGCAACATTGGGACAGAACGGAAGATTAGCATCATGCATAATACTGTCATATCAATATGGACCAAAATCTACTTGGTACTAGTATTGTGCACCTCATAAAATAGTGAGTGTGAAACTATGAACAATCTTTCTAGTTCACCCGGCTAGATTCCTTTCAAACTGAGTAAATGGTTTCCAAGTGGCTCTTTTAGTCATGATTTGTCCTGTCAGCTTTGGCAAAATACGTCCTTTGCTTTTCGTTTTATGTTCCACTTTGGCTCCCAGGCGTCAGCAAGAGGGTGCGACTTTTTAATGTGTCTTAAGAAGTCCGGTTGTAGCTCAAATCTAGTCCCGCAAGCACAGGGAAATCATTAAATCACGGCACTGAAGTTCTTTTACGCATAAAAATGTCAGCGAAATCTTCCTGGTCCTGTTTTCCGAGAAGGCCCGATAAAACCGCTGTTTTTCCAAGGTCTCACTGCGTATGACCTGATTTAGGACTTAAAGCAGAAAAAATTTAATTTACACTCCTTGATCCGACAGCAAAAGCATCATTTCATCGGTTATGAGTACATGATGTGTGAATACATCGGCTTTGATGAATGCGCAAACTTTGTTCTCGCAGGGAACTTTAATCTTAAAAGTAGTTGGTTTATATTTTGCTCTAATGTGACTCCATCCACCCTCTGAGCAACATCTTCCAGAGCTTATTGAAAAATGTCCTAGAGGTGTCCCGTGTTATAGTCATGTCTTTGGCTTTCCAATATTTTCTGCAATATTTTCCTCTTTCCAGAATGAAGCAACATTTGACTGCCAGGATTTGCTGCAAGAAGTATTTTGCGTTCAGTTGGGAATTTATTGTGGATTTTCTGTCAAAATTATGGAGACATAAATACCGTTTTTACATCTGGCCTGATTAATGTTTGATTAAATAAATCTACAAAGCTTTTCCAGCCATCAACAAACTTCCAACATATATCAATAGGAAACTTAACCACTGTTTTTATAATAATGGTGGGCATATGTTTAAACATATGGGTCCATCTGAAAATACTGTATGAGTTTACGGTGTAGGAGTTCATAAGTTTTCTACTTCTTTTCAAGCATATTAAGATTACTGTGGTACAAAAAAATATGTCTTTTGCATTCCTTATTCTTGTGCATGATTTTATACTACTAACACGTTCGAAATAAATAAACAAATAAATAAATAAGTAATAGAGCTTGTTTAAACTGGTTTGGCCTTTTTGAATAGCATGTGAACTGAACTAATATGCTTTTCTAGTCATGTCAGCCACTAAAATAACTAAGGATGTGCTGATCGTTGCATTTATTTGACTATGAGTGTTGGGTATTTACGACTCTTCGATTTGCGTCATTTGAAAAATCTCTGTTGCAATGTCTTGTGATAAAGAAGAATAAAATGTAGTGTGTACACTAACATGATTAACAGCGCTAAGACCCTCCTCCTGGCTCTGATTGGTTGTTTCTGACAGTGGCGTATTTCTGCAGTTCATACTGGGAGAAGACGACAGAGCAGCTTGATTTTTTTTTTTCACACAAATTACCTACATCATACTATAGTGTCACAACATAGTGGTAGTTGCAACAAATATGCATAATAACATATTTAAAAATAAAATAAAAATAAAAGCTTTAAATGAGGGCCACCTGTTTGACACCAAATAAAACCCTTTATAGAATAAGTAATTTTACTGATTTAAATTCACACCACTGTTATTTTGAACAGATAATGTTTGGGTTACACAGAATCAGCAGCAAATGTATTTTAGAAATATATTTTTTTTTGACAAAAAGCAGCGACTGATCCGAGTAGTGATGTTGAATTTTCATCATATTTAATATAACTGCATATCTGTTTTTGTGTTAATCTCACGTGTCAAGTTTGAAGATTTTTTATTTTTTTGCAATCTTTCTGAGTCGCCTTCACTTAAAATCAAAACAGACTGACAGGCAAACACAGAGTTAGCTAGACGGCTCTTTTTCCAGTGCAGGATTTTCCAGGTTGTCGTTCCGGAGCGCTACGCGGTTAATACAGGTACATTTATTTAGCGTTTTCTTTTTCACTCCCCCAACAGCCGCTGTGGCTCTCTGTCCACGCCTCTCAGCCCCCTCAGGTAAAGCAGCGGTGACGGCTATGAATCTCGGTGATGATGTTTCTGGGCAGATCCGGGGTTATCTATGCGCCGGGGCGGGTTGGAAGGGTCGCGGATGAGAAAGAACATAATATTTTTGCTGAATTATGATTGCTGCCTGCAGTTGAGTATCCTGAAGTGTCTTTTCTCATTACCTTTGTGATTACTGCAGCAGGGTTGGAGAGGATGTTCAGAGGAAATCTCCAAGACGTAGCAGAGATATAAATTTGTTTTTCGCACATCAAGGACTGACGCCTCGGTCGGGGTGTGGGGACGAATGATGATGATGGTTTCCTGAGTGAACGGAG
>NW_015113102.1:255208-328989 GCF_001443285.1 Poecilia latipinna | reverse complement strand
TGCACAAAGATCCAAATGCAGACACTCATGTACAAAATAAACCCAACAAACAACAACAAAAAAATCCAGTGATGCAACAAAGTAGCAACAGCTAGAGCCGCCCTCCAGTGATGAATGTGGCGGCTTTGGTCCCGGTGCCAACAGAGAAAAGGGGTTTGTGGACGATTCAAGAAGAGGTTGGTGGCATCATGTCCTCAGCTGTGAGGCAACAGACGACGTTCTTCAAAGTTGACCACTGCACAGCGGTAAGCTAACAGAGGTTAGATGAGACGGGAAGATCAAACCCTGGAGTCAGATCAGCAATGATGGCAGCAGAAAGAACAGCTACTGGGAAACAAAAAGAGAGAGAGAGAGCCACAGAAAGAGATTTTAAAAGTTCGATAGAAGCTAAACAAATTTAACAAGGATCGCAATTTGTCAGAGTAACAGCGCAGAGAAGCTTCACAAAAAGATGCAGGGATCAGATGAGCTGCTTCTGAAATAGGAGAGAAATGAAATGTAGAGGACGGGAGAGGAAGAAACATTCCACAGAACAGAGACCGATGAAGGATTTCCTAATAGGTCTGTGGCAACGCTAAGAGAAGATAAGGTAGGAAAAAAATGTGTAAAATGACGCAGGTTAAAACTGAATAAGAGCAAAAAGGATTCAGTAAACAGTCCAGACAGAAGACAAGGGGTCATTTGTTTGCTTGGAAAGTAGAGCGTCTCTTTAAATATTAGTCTAATTTGAGCAGTCAAGCAAATTGTTGTGGGGGTGGATTATTTTAAGAGTTGCATATTTTACTCTACAACTGTCCTCTCTCAAATATCTCCATTGATTTTTCCCCATTTGCAAATACCGATGAATGTGACATTTGTTCCGCCGTCCTTCACTGGACCGAAAAGGCCGATAGCTGAGGGACAACAGATGGGAAATGCATCCTCACTGCAGACGATCAGCACTGGTCTTCAGTTTTATTCGAAAATACTAGAACTGCAATGATTTGATTTTATTTATGCTTCAGTAAACATACCCAACTGTTTACGTGAACTTTCTCTTCTGCTCGTTGAGCAACATTTATCCAGAAATTGGTGGATGACTTAACGGTTTAAATAATTCATGAATTAAAAAATACAATTTCATGCCAGTGACAAGTGCATGAACACTTTTGACCTGGACTGCAACCGAATATGAAAAAGCACACAGATATTTTCATACCCTAAATCAGAAACCTATTTTCACCGTAAACAAAGGAGGAAGGGAAGGTATTACTGGAATGGTGCCATCATTCCTGCAAATAAAAAAAATAAAATATATATATATGAATGATTTTGGAAACCAGCCATTGTGGGCCAGGATTGTCCCTTTCTGCAGATAATCTCAGACCAGCATGCACACAAGCAATTGTTCAGCCTTCCACAGATTTAGAGTAAAAATAGAAAAGAATGCAAGGGAATATTTTTACTCCATTTGTCAAACTACTCGTTCCGCGGACCCGTTCCTTCGTCTGCCCACACAGAGCAGCTTACGTAAACGACTGCAGCGGCTCGGCCCACTCAGAGTTTCAGAGGGCAGTTCACAAGTAAGAGAATTAGAAATGCATAGATTCTGTAAGTGACCTGAGCCTCGGAAAGAAATGTTAACACTCGGTTCGGTCTTCGGCAGACTCTGCAGAGATATTTTCTGCACGTCTGATCTGGTGTCGACGAACTCGGGGGGCGGGGGGGGGGGAAACACACAGACCAGGAGTTTTGATTAAGACTCAAAAAAACTTAAAGTTCAGAAATGAGCTTTAAGAGCTTCAACTTAAGTTAATTATTTATTCTTTTGAGCTAAAGGATTTTAGAAGTAATCATTCCCAGGCAAAAAAAAAGACAAGATTACAGAAAGAACACCGATTGGATCAAATCAGTTCAAACGAGTAAAAAAATTCTCAGAAAATGTAAAGCTTATTACAGAACACATATGAAACGTACGCCACATTTTTTATTCTTGTTGGGCTTTTATTGTAACATAGTTCACCGATGAAGTGACACAAACGTTAGAGACAGTATTAAAAGATTTTAATACATCCGAGATCAAACATCCTAAGTTTTCCAATGGATCAATACAGGAAAAATTGTAATAATAAAATAAAAAAAAGTAACCTATTTATACATTTCCATTAATTGAGAAACTTCCCTGCCTAAAAAAACCTCAAAGGTGAAAGTTTTAAATATGACACAGTTACTAATATGCTTTAGTTGCTTAATTGAAAATGTAAAAAGAGCATTAGCTGATTGACTGATGGATGTAAAAATAAGAAAAAGAAAAGTTAATCCAATGAGAATGTTGTGAAGATACAGACATGCCAACAACTTCATTTCCATCATTACAAAAACAATTAATCTGTTTTAACATCATGATTCCAGGACAGCAGAAGCAACACAAAAGAAAAATTCCACAAAGCGCATTTAGTTTTCCAAATACGTTCTTCACTCCTCTTCAACCCGTACCGCCTCTTCATCATCCTCTGACCACCTCCTCCTCTTCCTCAGTCTGCATTTTACTTAATGAGAAAGCTGAAAAAAAAAGTAACTGTTAGAGAGGAAAAACACACGCAAACATTGAAATGATTTTTCCCCCCTAAAACTGTTTGTGAAAGCAAGTAATCAGGAAAATTTGCTCAAATGTCTGAAAATACTCTGGCATTTATTGAGGGAAATGCGAAGTAGCAGAGTCGCCACTGAATATTTCGAGGCCGTTCAGAATTCAAAGCATGCGCTTCAATCATACAAAGGAAGTAGCAATCAAACATAAATAACATCCATTTGAAATGGCACTGCTTAATATAAGCAGCGCTAAAGTGCAGCATCTAATCTCAGGACTGGAAAACGGCAGGAAAAAAAAAAAAAAAGGCTCGCATGCTTCATATCCTCCTCATCCTCCTCTGATCTCACAAATAAATGAGGGAAGTTTTGAGTCGTTGAAGTCGGGAAACTGAGTAAATCATCGAGTTTGACAGTCTTCTAGTTTCTGCTGCAGTCTCAGCACTTTAACATTTTTACTTTTGCAAAAACGAAATAAACGGATGACGTAGCATCTGGAACAGAGACGGGCAAAAAGTATTTATATATTAGGGCTGGTTGATACAGCTGAAAAACCCATCATGATGTCAGCATTTCATATCAATCGATATTAATAATTATCGACTAGTTTTTTTTGTTTTTTTTAATATCTAAAATACTGCCAAAGTAGTGGTGAGACCTTCCCTCTTTTACTCCTCCTTAACATTTTTGAGCGGCTTCAGGACTGGTGGTAAAACATGAAACTGCTACTGCGCAAGTTACTCAACATGGTGTTGCTAGGCAACCAAAGAGCGAACAAGTTAGTTGACGCCATCAACATTTCTTAGCTTAGCCGTGAGAGGCTGAGCGTCTCATGTCTTTCCTGAGCCTACATCCCCCAGAATGCTGTGCGTTTCCGGATTGGAGTTTTTCTATTCACATCGATCACGACTCTACTGTGATATTTGTCGTATCGCCCAGCGATACAAAAGCAGTTCTATCTTCCATCTCAAGCTCTTTGTAAAAAAAAAAAAAAAAAAAAAAAAATTTCCAGCAGCCCCCAACCCTACGGGGAAAACCTAACATCTGAGTTACTCCCCAGGTGGTCAGATGGTCGGTAATGCTTGTTGTGGATTTTCATTGGATATGAGGGAATGTATGAATCACACGGCTGCAGAAATTCACAACAAAATGTAGCAGGACAAATAATTATATATAAAACAACAACTGAAAAACAAGATTGAAGCCTCTGGAAAAATAATCACTGAGCTCTGCTGGAGAGCACTTGGCCTCCTGAAACTCACTCAACTCTACAAGTTAGTTTCAGCATTTGGGAGCCGTGGGTGCAGCACTGTAATATCCTGCTCAAATGGCAATGAATTGAAGACAGACTCTGTAGACCTGTTGAGTATTTTCTGTCACACATTAAATCTTTTTTTTTTTTTTTTTTTTATGTGGCTGTGACCTTTAGCTAAAGGTGAGACCAAATTGTTGCTGTTCTGGCTCACTAAGCCACAAAAAATGACTGTCCACACATTTCCAACATTTTCCGCCTTTGGAAAACATCTATTGGCCGACGACTGCTAAATGAGTCGGCCGAAGAAGAATAAGAGGTAAAAACGTGGTGAACGCGCGTCAAATCTGATGCGGCTAAAACTGCTGATTTTTATTGAAACACTGCAGACGTTTTGGGATTCAAATTATTCAGCTTTGCATTTAGATCTGAGTGTAGGGTTTGTTTGTACTGGAGTGAAGGAGTCTGGTCCTATAGTTACCTGTAGGGATATCCGTGGTACTTGGACCTGAAGATGGAGAGCAGGAAGCTGAAGAAAAACACCACCAGCCCGAGGCCAACCAGGCAGATGACTACGCAGAGGGAAAACAGAATGTCAGAAAAATACATTAGAAATCACATGGAAGGGGAAGTGATTATGGAGTCCTAAAGTAAAAGTCTGTACTATTATATTCAAGTAGCATAGTGAAATCCAAAATAACAGAAGATGCAGCATGTGCAGGTTTTCTGATGTTCAAGTGCTCAACCTACTACTAAACTTTCAAATCCAATTTCACCAAAATGATTTCAATCACCTTTTACTCGTGGTTTTGGTTGCCGCTTTGTGATTAATTCAAGAATAAAAAAAACAGCAGACTCTTGCCTATTTCTAGGTTCAGTGTTCACAGACTCATCTCTGCGGTTTTTTTGAGTCTCCAAATTATTTGTGGAAAATCTCCCTATTTATGGATTTCTGCTGTTGAGAGTATCTATTCCACAGAAAATGCTGCTTGGGAAGCTGGAAGAGTCGCAGTGTTACTTGACGCTGGCTTTCGTTTGCAGAGCAACCTTTCCAGGAGATACGACTGTAGACGTCATCATGCTCAGACTGTTTCCGCTGCATCTGAAGGCATATTTGGTGTTTGAACAATTGGAATAGGCACTTTAAGCCTTTTTTTTTTTTTTAGGATTTCAAATATTTGTGGGCGATTCCCAACTCCTGTGAGTATCAGTTTACAACAGAGGCAGTCCGTTTCAGACTCTGTATAATATTTCTCCAATATATTGGTGTGAAACCGGCTGTAGATCTAGGCCACAGCATCCATAGAAACAAAGTGATGTGGAAAAAAATAGATATTCTGACATAATCAAGTGAAGTTTAGAATGTCATGTGAATAAGCTCTTCGTCTAACCATTTGTTTTCTGTACCAGCTCAGGTCTCGTTCGGGTTGCACAGAGACTGATCCTACAAAGATCAGAAAAAATAAAAAATCCACAACGTTTTCAAGCAGCTGGATTCAGCCTGTAACAGGAGTCTGGAAATGTTTCTAGCTGGAGAGAACAGACTGTACTCAGCTTTCAAAAGTAATGGCTTTTTTAAACACATGGCTAAAACTGAAATACTTTATGAAAAACTGAACTCAGTGAGTTTGTAGAGTTGGTCTCTGACTGAGGAGAACAAGCAGCAGCTACCCACCGCTCCGACAAACTAAACCGACTTTCAGAGAAACTCTCAACAGTGAATATCTTTTAAGATCTCAAATATATGTTACTCTCTAATGACCTTGATTTTTTACTTGATTGTGCACAGTAAATATACTTAACATTCATCCTAAAAGCTGAAGCACAAACCACAAAATTTCAGTTTCAATTATCCGCATTTTCAAGCTTTCAATTTGCTCAGCGCTGTGCAGAAGTTGCAGACGCTCTAAAGTCGAGCGTGGTAATTACAAAACAAAACCCTGTGATTTTTGGATACTGCAGGGCATTAATCTGGGTGCTTGATTTCAGGCTAAAGGCGTCGGTTTTAATCATTTCACTTGCATCAGTGACAACAAGCGCTGATGCGACGCTCTTTGATCTCCGTTCAAATCGAGGCCGCTCGCAGGGCTCCGACGTGGAAACGCCGACGGCGTCCTCGTCTCCTCACGTAAACAAACATCTTAATTTACCTGACCACACAGTCCGACAGACACCTGAGTGCCGCCGCACACCAACAGCTGAACTAATTAGCATCGATAATCGTGTTAAAATGAAATGTCTGGAAACAGTTGGTGTATTTATTGATTTACGGGAACCGGGGACACAGTTAGCAACTCAAGTCCAATCCGTTCAGTGAAACTCAGTTTGACTTGCAGGCGGAGAAATTCTGAAATTTTTTTTTTTTTTTTGGTTTCTGTAAAATCTGAGGCTGAACAAAACAAGACATTTTCCATTTAATATGGGTACATATTTGAAGTGCTTGGTGGTAAAAAAAACAAGCAGCTTTTTGTCCTGCCCAGCATTTCGTCCACATCATTTTCATTTTGGGTCAGATCAAAATCTGAATGTTCTTAAAGGGCCGGCTGTTCCAGAATGTATCAATAAAACCCATTAAACTGCTAAAATATCAACAGATGTTTGTTTCAGCATTCAGTGAGCGTTTCTTAAAATGAAATAATATTAAACATCTTTGCACACTGTTCACTGCATCCAGGATTTTGAGACTGTATTTTTTATTTTTTTAAAATCAAAATCACAAATCTTGTTGCGATAATTTAGAAATATTTGTAAGGAATTTTTGCGATATTTGGACTAACGTCTGACATTAAATTTGACGTTTTTTTATTAATCTCGGTATCGATCACGGACTATAGCTTGACATCAAGTAAGGCTGAGGCAGCAGTCACTTTTTGTCCAATTTTGAGAAAAATTTGTCGTAAAAATTAGAAAGAATTGTGGGAATCTGTTAATTTTCTGTGAATTTTGCGGATTTGCTCATTGATTTAACTTGGAGTCCAGAGGGCCACATGAAAAACTACGGCGGGCCAGATTCGACCCACGGGGCTCAAGTTTGACACGTGTGCTCTACATGTAATTGATTTTGGTTTACTGCCACTGCAAAATAAAAGCCACCACAGCTTCAGAATGAATTGCATTTTTTGTACATAGTCTACATTTGTGCATTAATACTAAACATAATCAAGTTATACAGTTAAATATATGAATATGAAATACTAAAATTGACTTTATTTTTAAAACCAATGCTGCTGGCTCCTGCCTGTCTAGCTGTGAAGCTTGCTGCTGTGCACTGCGCTGCTCTGAGGAGTGAAGTAAACCTGGAGGCAGTCTGAAGTAGAGGAAGGGAAAAGGCTAAAAAAAAAAAAAAAAAAGGAATGAGGAATGCTACACTGAATTCATTTTTAGTTCAAGCCTGTGAAAATGACCCACCAATTTAAAAATATTAATCCTAGAGGTAACACTGCTTTCATTTAGCTCGAAAAACAAATATAGTCTTGGATTAAGCTTCCTATGCAATAGTAGGGTTTCCACTCATCTTTATCAGTTACCAAAAAACAAAAACAAAAAACCCTGAACACAGCTGTGCAACACTAATTCACACACACACAAAAAAATCATATTCATTACATAAACATGCCTAAAGCTGCTTAAACTTTGATTTCAGCTCATCAGATTCAGATTAAAGCACTGCTCTATCAAAGTTACGACCCTTTTAAAATTCCCAATCATAACCTTTTCAAAAGCCTCTAAAAACTCCTCAGCTCAAGTCCTTCTCACAGGCCGCGTTGTACAGGCTGTGAAATATAGATATGCATATATAAGATGGTGAATGTATGCTCATACCCTCGTGCCGCGGTTAATCCTCAAGGAGCACCGTGTTGAATTTAACTGTCACCGCCAACAGATACAGCTAATCAGGGATTAGGATGAGTGCCTCTCTTGAAGACCAAACAGTGAGATGCGTTCGCACCGCGAGTGTGAGCGTGTGTGTCAGAGTGTGTCATTTTAGTGTCAGGACAAAAGATTTGTCTGAAAAACCAAAGTAGTGTTTTAGTGTCAACCTCAACAAACGCAAAGCTCTCGTGGTTTGCATGGCAACAGTAATAAAATACATTTGTGCGAGACTGCGACTCCATCAATATTATTAAAAATTGATTTAATTAAAAACTTTATTTTTTCTCTGAGCTGCTACATTAGGGGTTCTGCCCCTGTGTTTATATGCTGCGATACTTTAACAGTGCCAAGTTGCAGATTCCTCGTTGCGAGTTGCAGATGATAAAACTGAGCACGTATCTGAGCGTAACGCTCAGAAATGCGCACATGCGACGCATTTAAAAATGTCAGGTTATTTAAGACCCTTGGCGAAGTGACGAGCTGTATAGACTGAATAATTTCCTTCAGCGACAAAGAACAAGAACATAATCCCTCTTTTGACTGTATGACTTGGCTCAATGTGAATCATAACATACAGGGCCATTAAAAACATTAGGAGATTCCATAATTATATTAGGTGAAGCATGTCTCATTAGGAGACAAATGGGAAGAGACTGCAATGCTAAATTACCCTAAGAGAACTTGTTGACGACATGCGCCGCTTTAATACGCACATTTTGATTTCGATGTGGCTGGAAAAAAAAAAGCGAAGCATTTTGTTCTCATAACATTAAATCTGAGATGTATAGTGAATCTTTTTGAAAAAGGAGGATGTCATAGGAACAGTATAAGTCAGATTGACATCAATATCAATAAAATACACGACATTCCAGTCCTTCAATGTTACAAATGAGCTGCTGAGGTTCTTTGAAGCCCAAATGTCCAATTACTAAAATAACTTGCAAAAAGTAAAGCTGCAAGGCAGACACTCTGAGTTTAGGGGGAAAAAAAATAATATCTTGCCTGCAGTGGTAGTGGTAGTAGAGACTGGTGGGTAAAACTCATGCAGCTGCATAAAGTTTAATTCGTTTCTTGAAATCTTAAGCATGAACATAGTTTGATAAAACTTTCTGCTTATCTCCACCTTTATATACTTATTTTTAATCTACCTTTGTTGCTGACATCTGTCATCTCTGACTCAGACCCGAGAATGATCAATACATTTTCTGTTCATTTGCAAATGTAATAAACACGACTGGCTAATAAAAGCTACAAAGTTAATTTGGTTATAGTCCAATAAAATGACTTGATCTAATATTGTAACCTTTGTCAAAGAACAATTTCTTTGCATGAATAGAAATATTTACATTTGGTAAGTTAACAGTGTGATATCTTTCATAAAAATAAAAATGTGTAAGGTATAGACAACAGTAAATATAGAAACCTGAAGGTCATCTAGCAGCACATATTTGTTATTAAATCTATTTTGGACTTCAACTTAGATTTTTTCCCCTTACAGAGCAAAGTTTCTTTTATTTGGATTCTTCTGTAGAAAAGATTGTAACTACACGTGTACGCTTGCGTATCTGGTACGGCTAACAAAAATTTAGCAAAACCGTTTCTCCACAATACTTGAAGCCTACCGTTAAACGTCTCAAAAGCTCTGTGTCGTTCTTACAGACCTCAGAGAACGCACGGTGTGAAACATCAATGATTCAGTGCATGAAAGGGAACTCGGGATATAAAAGAGGAAGTGGAAATGTTCGTGTCTGGGTCTATTTTGTGATTCCAGAGTCAAACACCTGCAGAGAATCTTTAGCCCGGTACAGGCGAGGTGTCACTCGCGTCTTCAGAGACGCGGCGCGCCGTCTGCTTGCCATCTTTTTTGGAGAAGTGTTCATGCTGCAGCAGGATAATGAGGCCAAACGCACCTCAAAGCGGTGCCAAAAAAACAACAACTTGAAGATCAAAGACAACCAGGGAGAGGCTTTAGGATTTTCATTAACTGGAGTGCAGCAACTATAAAAATCAGGGAAACGCTAAGGAGATAAGATGTGCATCTTCATTTTTTTTATTTTTTTAATCATTTTTATTTTGACTCAAACTGCTGAAATTTGCAGCTGGAGACGGCTTTTACAAGGTGGTGAAATAAAGGTTCAGTGTCTCAGAACTAATGCTATAGTGCTGTTTTTGTTCTCATCAATCTCTAGCTTCACCACACAGAGGATGATTTATTTAAAGTATGCTTTTCTCTTAGTTCTGATGATTTTTCCTTACAGTGGGGCTGAGCCATGCGGCCTAAAAACCAACATCATGATATACTGAGGGGCTAAATTCTGATCTGGTGAATTCAGTTCATTTTTTTTGGAGTTTTATGTATTGAGTTGCGTCTGCCGTCAAAAATATCAGCAAACAAAGCAGTGGCAGCAACATTGACTTTATCAATACCACTGAATTTATTTCATCTAGTCTGACAAGAATCAACATTTTTTTCAGGAGCTGATATATATATATATATATATATATATATATATATATATATATATATATATAATGAAAAAAAAAAAATTACAACTTTTAACCTGAGATTCTGAACTGTAGCTCATGCTGGGATCTTTTGTCTAAGCTGAATTTTTTTCAATGATCTTTTTACCATTTGGGCTCCACCATTGTTCCACATGCTCCTTTAATAACAGTCTGCGTCTGAGCAACTCCACCTTCACGTTCTGCGTCTCCCATATGAACTATTAGAGCAAGTAACAGCAGGTACCTCTGCACAGCAGCACTCAGCAGTATGAACTGTATTTCAGGGACTCTCTACTGATTACACCAACAACATGTATTTATAATAAACATATTCAATTTCAGAGCATATCTTTATGTAACAAGCATCAGTAGGTATTTAACAAACTTTAAATGGCACTTAAAAAAAAAAAAACTCAACCAAGATAACCTTAGCTGTGTTAAATAAAGGCTGAAGATCGATACCACTAAGAATCGTTTGTCCACTACAAATTCTAGGGGAAAGTTGTACCAACATGTATCTATAGTCTGTGCGAGTTCAGCCTGATACTGCAGAAAAAGGAAAATGCTTGAGGCAGTTCATTTTAATTTCCCAGTTTTAACGTCTCAACAAGAACTCTTGGGTAATCTTACCTTTAGGGCACGTGTCCACAAAGCATTTTTTTTTGTTTTTTTAAAGTGGCCGAAAAGCGCTGACAGGCCTCTTAAAAGTGGCTGAACACACCGATTCATCAAAAAGTGTTTTCACTCACATTAGAGTTGTCTAAAAAAAAAAAACACAACGGGATCGCCAGTCGCACAGCATGAAGTTGACCAAGAACACCCAAGAAGATTCGTCCTCTTTTCCTGACAAACACAGCTGAGTAAAAAGACGGCGGAGTGGAGATATTTGATGGTACGAATGTTTCTAAGATGCAGTCCTATTTAATAAATTGGAATATGTGTTCTGATGGAGTAAAAGTACAGTTTAAAAAGAGTAACCGAACCTTTTATTAAGCCCTCTTTTTAAAGTTAAAATGTTTTTTTCCCTGTTGGTCTAAGGAAATATTCTAATGTAAAATTTTGTTTTTCGCTGCAAGTGGAAAGTTTTCATGATTAACAGAAATAAAGACTTTAAAACTTTGGCCTGCAACTAATTATTTCACTTTGTGAACTGAGTTACTGAAATATATTTTTTCAATTTCATTCATATTTATTAAATGTTTCTGTAATTTTATTAAACTGTCAAGGCCAGCTTACTATATGCTCAATGCTATACAGTGAAATCCGGGTATTTGTGAGTGTTAGGTACCACAGCTGCTTGTGAACATCTAACATTTGTGAATACTTGTCTTAAAATTAGGGTCACATTTTCTCTAGATGATAAAATTCTCCCCATTTTCAATGGAAACAGCAAACAGTGGAAAAAAAAAAAGCCATTTTGACCCAAGATGAAAACAGATTTCTGGTAGTGAAAATGAGGCACTGCTGGGTTATTTCTCCAACTCAACACGGTTTATGTTGATGTACACAGTTTGGATACATCAGATTTCTCCACTGATACTAAAAACCAAGGTTTGCAACCTTAATGAATATGAAAAGCTGAAAACTTAAAATGCTAAAAAATTTGCATGACTCAACTTCATTTGAACTTTGCACTTAACTTTCTATTTTACTGTCTTGTCTTGTACTTTCCAAAATTCAAACCTTTATAACAATTTGACATCTTAACCATCAGGACTGCGTTTTACAGCACATAGTGTCTTGATAACTTAATAATTCACCTTATTTTTGCTTATATGTTTTAACAAAGTAATAACATGCAAACATCTGGAGCTTTAAGTTTAGACTAAGCCCTTTTACTAACTATGTTGTGCAAAAAAAAAGAAGAAAGAAAGAAACACTTACTCCTTCTCTTGCCAACATCTCCTTTAGAGGTGGCGGCTTCGTTAAGCAGAACCATTCCCATGGTGATCGCAGCATCTGGGAAAATGTTGTCAAGGAAACAAGACACATACGAAGCAAGATGGAGCTGGAAAAGCAAAATGACCCAGAAGGAACTTTTAGAAATATGGGTTCAGCTCAGCCAATAAATAAATATACATAAAATCCTTCAAACTAATCCACACAGCGTGGACACAGTAAATGGACAAGCATACCATGAAGTCCTTTTGAAAAGTGCTTTAAAAGGATTTTGTGCAGAAACTTAATCATTTGCTGAAACTAGATCAGCGTAGATTATTTCTGTAGGTTATAGTGCACATTGTTTAATTATGCAACGAACCTCACTAAAATAGTTAAACTACTAAATATATATATATATATATATATATATATATATATATAGGAACAAACTGTGAAAATGGATGAGGTGTATCAGGAAACTACATTTCACAAAGACAAAATTAGCAATACATATTTTTGTCAAGCTATTTTCTTACATTTTTAAAACCCATTTTGCTCATTTTAAACAGCTGAAATCCATTGCGCTGTAATAACTAAACACAGCATGACTAGTCGTAGCTTCTATCCACTGTTAAAATTGGTGCTAAAACTGAGATTTCTGCATGGAAAACAAACTGGGTAGAAGCCAACACATCATTTTGATCCGGCTACGGAAACGACAGATCGATCGAAGGCTGTGACACCCAGATTAAGGTTCTGCAGTGAGGTTGCAAATGCCTACCTGCCTAGGATTTCAGAAACAAAATTCATGTCACATCAATGACTCCAGCAGTAATTAATAAGAGCGAGTGTATGTTTCTGTCAAGCTCAAAACAATTTAAAGAATATACTTAAGCGCCTGAACTACTTTTCAGCTGCTGCTATATCACATGTGAGAGGCAAGTAGAAGAATTTGTCTCAGATCCCAGTGCAGCTAAAAGCATTTGTTTTGCTTGGCTTCTGCGTTGTGACATAAGATTCCTGTGAGCAGCATTTCTCTCCTCCAAAAATAAGTCTTCTTGCCAAATCTAGAAAGTTGTGATTTGGTCTTTGTTGGTTCAATAACACAGTTGTCTTTACCAGTCTGGAAACTGGCAGACAAGCCAGCTGGCAACTATTTAGCTGAAAACACTGAAGTAATAGAAGCAAGAACTAAAAGTAGTGAAATGGGATTCTGGATGTATTTTCAAACTCTGCAGCTGTGTTTCCATTACAAAAAGTGTGCAAAACTGTTTTTTGATATTCTGAAAATGTAAAAAAAAAAAAAAAAATCTTCAAAATTTGCTATTTCCATAAAATAAGAAACGCTGCTGGAAACCAGGCCACATCGCCATCCTTCTACCACATCCAGTAAAATGATAATTTTGATATAGTAAAAAAAAAAAAAAACACCTCATCCTAGTGAAAATCAACCGTTCTTTCGATATTCCCGCATTTCCATTAAGCAAATTCATTCTTGCAAATCCAAAATGAAAACGCAGATACCGATTGTTACAGATATTCCTTTTTACACTAAGGAAACAATTTACATTTGAAGAACCAAACTAAATGGAGGATTTCTCTAATAATAAAAATAAAAAACATTTTTGCAAAAAGGTCTCAATACCACCAGCCCACCAAACAAAATTTGATGTGTTAACATTTGGACAGATGAGTGTGTGTGTGTGTGTGTGGGTGTGTGTCTCTCTGTGTGTGTGTTTTATCTAAATATGACCGGAAGGCTAAACTATGAGGATGAACAAACAAACATTTCTCTGCAGCAAGGCCAACCTTGGCCCAGCTATGTCCACTGTGATAAATACAATGGTTAGAAGTGAACGGTATAATTATTGACAAATAGAAGCAGGCATCAGAGCAGGCGCACATGAGCACACAGGCAGAAAGTAGAAAAATGCAGACAGAAAAAAAAAAAAAATACATGCTGCCAATCCAGTCTACAAACATCCACAGAGCTTTTCACAAGACTTTGGAATAAATCCCCTAAAGGAGGAAATATTAAAGATGAGCAATTTGTCTAATTGTCAAGCCAAGTTGGTGTCATTGTTTTACAGATTGGACACAGAAGGCGATGCTTTGATATCCAAAGTTTGAAAGGCGTACGACATAGGAGGCAACTTGCTTTGCAACATGTGTTGGTGAATAAAGGAGAAGTATTGCCAAAATGAGCCTCGGATGTATCGGGGACCTTAAAGTTGCTCTGCAATTAGCATTTTGGAGACGAACAAGCCAACCTAAGGATACTCAGGAGCAGGATGATGTGAGATTCGGCCACAAACTGAGCCTGGCTGCTGCCGTGGATGTAACTCTGTGGGAAAGAGAACAAGAAAGAGAGAGGCAGACGTTAGGCTTGGCAGTGTTATTTTCAGCTGGCAATGTGTTCGGTTACATGGGGAAATTTGTAAAATAAATGTGCTGTAGGAAACTACAAGTATCAAGCAGAGCTTTTTTTTTTTTTTTTTTTTTTTTTTTCACAGCCCTTCCATTTGAAAACCAAAAACTTTTTTTTTATTTTGGTTTAAATCCCCCGAAACACTGAAACTCTGTTGAGGAAGTTTAATCTTACAAGAAAAAAATTACATGGTAAAATGAATCTTAACTCGTACTATTCAGGTAAAGAAACTTCTGCAGTCTGCAGAGATAAATGATATCCCTTTATTCTTCGAGTACGATAACATTGCTTTATGTTAGATAATCTACACTCAGTTGCAGCCAAATGGCATTCAAGCTCCGACTTCATAATATATTTACTTTATTACTCTGAAAGCAGGAAACCGGAATGGAGTGTCAAGGAAACGTCTCCTTGCTTTGAGATGATTTTCTATAAACCCAGACGGCTTGAGAGATGTTCGTCGAAAATGTGCATACGTCAGTCCATGAATAAATCTGTACATGTGCTATGAGAATTACCTCCATAGAGCAGTAAGGTCAACCTGAATCAGCAGTGAGTCTCAGTTGATCACAGAATCAAATCATTCACTGTTCATTTTGCAGTAGAAACTTGCTGTGCAAGATTCACAGCTGATATATTTTTAAATAGAGCATTTTAAGCCTTGCAACACACAAACCCTGTAGAAAAAAAAAAGGTAGTTGAAGAGACTCAAAATACAGTCGTATTCAATAAATCAGGGCTGGACGACATGTATTATGACAGATGTTTCATATCAGTCGATACTGATCATTTTTGATTAGTTTATTGTTTTAAATATTTGAAATACTGCCAAGGTAGTGATGCAACCTTTCATGTTTTATCCAGTTTTCACTCCAGGCTGTTTATTTTTAAGAAGTTATGAGGCACTGTGGTCAAACATGAACAGGCTGTTGCTAGGTTACCAGTTACCAAAGAGTGAGTGAGTGAGTGAGTGAGTGAGTGAGTGAGTGAGTAGATGCCACCAACCTAGCTTAACTGTCCATGAGAGGTTGAGCGACTAAAGTCTGTCCTCTGCCTACATCCCCCAGAATGCAGTGCGGTTCTTGATCGAAGTTCAGTGAAATGATTGAATATTCTGTCGGACGTATCATCTATTGATATTGACCACATATCTATCACTATATTGTTATAGATTTATTGTCCAGCCATACAATAAATTAGTGTATAAATCCTGATTAGACTTGTTATCTTTAAAAGTACCTTTTGAAATGACCCGATGAGGCAGGTATTAAACACGTTTCTGTTTTTAAAAATAGTTTTTTTTTTATTGGTCTTGATGTAACATTCCAGTCTTAAATGTCAAGTCATTAACTGTAAGAAGAAAATCATAATTAAAAGGCTTTCAAACATTTTCCTGTGTGCAATTAATCCATATAATGTGCTTCACCTAGTGAAAAAGTTCCTAAAATAAATGAGGGCTTTAATAACATTCAAACTTAATAAATGAGTCCGTGTCTGTTGAGATTCACTTGTCTGGTCTCACTTTATAAAAATCAACTGGTAGCTTCCTATCCAGGCTCTGTGACAGAAGCTAACAGAATAAAAACAAGAGAATAAAGTGTCGTGGCAAATGGTGTATTTTTTATTTATTTTTGCTACAACTGTGACAGGACGACTGGGAAATTGCTAATAAAAGCAAGATTCATTAAATATATAGACCAGCAGCAGCTGGTGCTAAAAGGTTTCCTAAGAACAGGACTGCTAACTTTGCAAGAACTGCCCAAAATAGTGACCATTATGACTCACAGTTACAAGCAGTGCAATCTTTTGGACTGTTGCTGCACAACTGAGCACTTCTGGTTAAAAGTCTGAGGCCCAACTCAACAGACATCTGTCAGCAAGCGATGGGGAAAAATCATTGTGAAAGACCACGGGAGACAAAACAGAGGTCTTAAAAGAAATCAAGCAAACATAAAATTATTAGTATCTGAGTTTACGGCACACAGAGCCTGGCTTTCCACTTGACTGCCACAGAGTTTAAGGATGAAGAGTTGAATGGGAGATGACAAAGGAGGCAGGCATGCTGTCCTGCTTCAGTGGAGAGACATAAAGAACGTTTGCATTTGAAAGCAGACAGAGAGGAAAAACACTAAAAGACAAAAAAACATCCTTTCTGTTCCAACAAAACCTTGGTGCTCTGCTATAGCAACTCAGATAGTGGTAAAGTGGCTGTCTTTCATGATGGAGGAGGAAAAGTTTGTTTTTTAGCCATATGGGGAAGGCTTTTCTGATCAAGCTTCAATTATAAGAGTTAAATCCTTCTATTCCTGATCAATGCAACAAGGGCAGATGAAACTGGAGGTTACTTTATCAATTCTAAAAGAAAAAAGTGCAATATTAACTAGCGATCCAAACAAATAAATAACTTACAACTAATGGTTTATTAGATTAAAGTTAGTTCCAATTTATTTACAACGTTAAGCTCAGATCTTTCTTCAGTGATGTAGTTTGGTTGCCATTCAGCAGAGGGCGCCGCTTGTCTTCTTTATCCAGTTGATACAGAAATAATGATGGCAGGGCTATCCCAGAACGGGAAAGAGAAACAGTCCAACAATCTGGAGTGGGACGTAAAATGCATTTTATGTGATTCTGTTCTGAAATACAAACACTCTTCAAGCTCCTTAAGTTTCACCTTAGTAGTGCTTATTCAGCCGAGCTGCTTGATGGAGCAGCGTCAACTTCTCACTAAAAAATGACTGATGTGCTACGAAGACGAGAGGAGGGGATAACGCAGAGAAACTGTGACATGATGCTGAACAGCACAGTTGATTTTGAGGGCTGTCGTGAGTTCATAAACATCTCTATTCATGTGGGATTAAGTGTTTTACATATTTTATTCTTTTTTATTTAGCAACCTACGAGATTCCTTATTTGTTATATTTAAAAACACGTCCAAGTTAAATAATGGGGGAAACCTCAATTTTGGTCCAGTCATTATTTTAATATCGCTGACAAAAAAAATATATATATATATTTTATTATTTTATAATTCTGCATATTATGAAAAATTGTATCTTTATATTATCTAAAGACGGTCAGCCATGTTGATACAGAAAACCAAGGTTTTTAATGAAACTGTGTGTTCAATTCATTAGTTGATCAATAAGATAAAATAACTTTTGATTAACTCATGACTTGCAAACTTGCATCCCTAATATTAGTCAGAATTAATTATTTTTCCTTCAAAGTTATTTCTAGCAGTGATAAATAAAATAAAGAAAATAGTGAGACTGTGTAAGAAATTTAAAACTTGTAAACTCCAATTGAAAAAGTACTGCGTGTGTTTTTAGGAACCCCCTTCACATATTGATGGTCCCAATTTAACTTCTAAAATATACATGTGATACAAAACTCACTGGAATCCTACGCTTTCTGGCAATATATTAAACCAACGTAACCATCATCTGTGCCGCACCATCAGCCGTACTTTTAAAATTCACATTACGTCACATAAAGTGAGACTCGTAATACCGCTATATCAAGAAAAGAAACATTACACACTATTCTGGAATACGGATCTCCGTGTACAGTCCTCTCAGTGCAAACAAAAGCACGACAGAAAAAACGCAGAGGCTGGAAGCAGACCTGCTGCTTTTGGGATGAAAAATTCCTCAATCCATGGCCGAGCACTTCCAATTAATCTGATGGATTAGAATGCAGGAGTTTTATTCATTAGTGTGCCGAGCACAGAGTGTGCATGTCCCAGTGTATCTACGTAAGCACCAGAGATCTCTGATAAAGTTTGTTGTTTGGAACAAATTTGCTCACCAGAGGGACATGTGGCTGTGTGTGAAGTTAGAAAGACAAACGATCAGGTGGCCTGAAGAGCAGAGAGGGAAAAAACATACCTTTATGTAAAACATAAATCTAATGTCAACCCAAAAGGAGCTTTTAAAAATAAACTCACAAAGCAGTTTATAAGTTAACTTGTAGAGTTGAGGTGAAAATTATGGAAGATTTTGGTTTCGGCTAATATTTTTATTTACCAAAATCTACTCTGACAAAGTAATTAGGCCTGCCACGATAACACATTTTGCTGGACAATAAATTGTCCCAGAACCTATTGCGATAAATGATAATATTGTTTTCAGAACATTTTCAAATAATACAATAGTAACAATAGCATAATAAAAATGCAAGAACGCATTCTCAAAGGTCAATATAATGACCCTTTAAACTGGAAGACATTTGGAATATCCAAAATAAATCAACAACAAAAAAAACAAATAAAATAAAATCTTTCAAGAAAAGGGATAGTTGAGACCAAAACACCAGACTGAAGACTTTGATAATTCAGTTTTTGGTAAAAAGAGGGAAAAAGAAAAAAAAAAGAGAAAAACGATAAATCAAGCAAATAAAAATGATTGAGTTTATCAAACGATTAAATGATTTATTGTTTATTATGACAGACCTAAAAGTAATACTGCCCCTTTAGAAAGCGTAAAATATATTCCACATAATATTCATAAGCATGTCACCATTTGGATCTGTATTTGCTAATTTAATCTGTTTTTTTTTTGTTTCATCTTAAAGTCACTGTTTTATTAAAAACAGAACGATATGAACCATCATTTTCTTGCAACTTTCGTACAGTAACTGTATGTTTCTAAGTAAACGGAAACCTGCCTCTTCTTCATTTTAAACTGGCTGAGATTTGCTTTAAGGCATTAAGTAGATCTATACTGGAGACCTGTCAGGTACAATTGCATCTTGCATCCACTCCAATTAATTTGATGGATTAGCTTCTTTTTCTTCCTTTAGATTTTGAGAAAGAGCAATTGAGTTAATTGGGTTTAACAAATGTCTAAAACCAACCAGTGTTAAAATAAATTGAAAAGTATGAAAAATGTTTTAAATTTCTTTAAAAATTTTTGGTTCACACATGTCGAGCACACAGGTAAAATGTGTGGATTTGTTTGCAACCCAGAGAAAACGCCGTCAGCTGTGCGGTTTTGTGATGAGGCTGTTGTGAACATGATTAGTATTCCCAGAGCTCAGTTCAATCAAGACCCAAGCTAGCATAAGAAATCTAACACCAATCCCCCCGCTGTGAGGGAAATATGCATCAGTACATTTTCATTAGTAGGTTTCTAAAATAAAAATGTGAAGAATACGTTTTTTCAGCGATCAGAGCGGCACATTGTAAATTTGTGTCCATGCTCTTTTTCTCTCTCTTTTTGAGAACATGGACTCCAAAAATTATTATTTTTTTTTTTAATAGGAAGTACACTAGAAACCAATTTTTCAATATTTAATAGAAAATAAGAGGCTTCTCTAAAGTGTTTTTTAATTTTATTTTAGAAAAATCTTTTAAATAAGTAAGGCTAAAGCCATGTAACAAGGCCCGCAAGTGATTGTCAAGGACTTCCACAATACGACAAATTCAAAGAAAATATGCAAAGACAAAAGCAGAAGCTCCAATAAATAATATCGATTACATGCTTCCATTTGACGAGTAGAAGCTGACACAATGTGTGAGCAATAAGCGCGATTTTACCCCCCCTTTTTTTTATCTTTTTGTTGATTTTTTATATATATATATATATATATATATATATAAAAAGGCAAACCATAATAATGTCAACCCATAATCAGTGTGGGCCGATAACCTTTACAATTAGCCAAATTTATCCCTTTTCCATCCGCTATGGTGTATTTGCGTATACAGTGTGTGCCTGAATCTGTGCTTTGGATTTGTTTTGGGCTGATAAAGGTCAGGAGGCACTCAGACAGGGAAGATGATAAATGGAAAAATCAACAAAACAGGGAAAAAAAAAACAGTGAGAAGAAGGCAAATACCATATAGAAGAGATACGAAGTGAAAACAGGTGTATAATTTACACCAGGAGGTGATTTATAATGGCTGTGTTCAAACTGCTATTATGATAGGAACTGGGTTTTTTCAAGTTGCTGAGGACAAGAGTGTCAGCTATGATAAAACCTAAAACAAAGCTGATCCTCAACAACAAAAAAATAACCCATTTATCTATCACTTCTAAAAAAATAAGGGAAATAGTTGTTGGTTCACTGAGTCTTAAGTAAATAAGATCTACTTTAGTCACAGGTTTATGTTTCACAATTTCATCATCTTCTCGATATTTATGCAATGCGGTGTTTACACACTCCATTGAGATTTCAGCTTAATTACTCTGGAGTCAGTTAAAGCAGTTTGAAGTGTTTTTTCTCTTATCCATATTTCTTTTGAGGAGACGTCAATCATCAAAATGAGATAACTTCCATTTCCTCAGCAGGCTTAGTTATACTACTAATTTAGTTTTTTGGACTGCATCCAGTCTAGCTGGAGTGGTGGCTTAATGCCATTTTAATTAAAAGGTTGCTATGATGAATTAAGCGTTAAGGCCTTTCTTATCGGTGGAATTAAGAAAGAGTTAGTGTTCAAAACACAAACATTTTTTAACTTTTGTAAAAGTTGACTCACCTCAAAATTATTGCAATAACAATCACTGTGAAAAGTATAAATGCAGTAGTCCTGAGTGGGACGGTAAATGGGGCTTGTAGACCAGCAATACAAGTGCTGTGATCAAAATGGCAAAGTTCAATTTTTTGACAGAAGTTCATGAAAACAGAAAAATCTGTGAACACATTAACTCTCACTATTTTTGGAAGATTATAATTTGGCTCTGAAAACCCATATAGGGTTACAACCTACCATGAAAACAGCTACCGTTGTGTGACCTCCACGTCCAGCACTCAGTACTTTAAGGATTGTGGAGAATTTATCCGCTCTCCATGCTGAGTTTTTGATGTATGAAGTTGAAGAAGAGTCAGTGAGTTGAATTCATGAATTCATTTATTAATACTAAAATCCAGCTGGTCCATTTCTAATGCTACCATTAGGAGCTAACAGACAAAAGTTTTCCATTACTTTTGTTAGCCTCTATCCGAGCTACGCCCTAAACAGGGCGTTCCCTAGTGGTTCATACCCTTTAACCCTTAGCTTTGAGTGCGTTTCCTAACATGTCATTTCCTTTAGCTTTAGCTTTACAACTGGCTAAAAGAGATGGAAGGAAAAATACAGAATTATGTATTCTCAACAGGATGTTTTTGCAAAAGAACTCTCTCACTGGAAAGTCAGTGTTGGCCATGACTGTGCAGAATGATATTTAATGTAAAAAAAAAAAAAAAGATGTTTTAATAAATTAAATAATTATCTAATTACTTTTTTAAAATCCCTGCAAGTCATTATCAATATTATGAATTATTGTGACTTTATGTGAAGAAGCAGTTTAAATAGGTCACCATTATGAATGTTTTTGTTGTTTTTACCACCAGTGAAATTAATTAAATTTTGATCATACAATTTATGAGGGTACATTTTTATATGATCAGACTAGAATATTACTAGTAATTATTCCTGAGACAAAATCAAAATGAATTTGCATTGAGTACTAAATGTACTGTAATTATACCCACACAGATTTATACACAAGCCCTCAATTTAACAGTAACTTACAATATTGTTCCTCTGCACTCAATGTTCTGACATAATCAGGTATTATTTATGTAAAGTAATATGTTCATCTAACCTTTTTTTTTTACTTGTGATAGGATCCTTTTCAAATAAGTAGATACCTGTAAACTACTAGTCCTGTTTCTCTAACCAGTAGTGAAAAGTCTACTTGCTATTATTGAGTTAATGCTCCTTTTTCCAGATTGCAGCAAAGCGGCCATGTTCGTCTCCATTTATTTAATCTCTTCAGCAAACTCAATAAACGAGGTTAAATCCAGTCGGGTTTTACCATCTGGTTCTCATCATTATTCACCCCAATAATTCAGAGCTGAGCTGAATTGTAACACCAACATTTAAATGTGTTGAAACCGACTACCACAGCACAATTTGCACTGTAAAGTCCTCTCCATCCACGACCAACATTTTTAATTGCGACTCTTGAGGTTTAAGCTCTGCTTAACGAGAACTCTGCCGTCTAGAAGGGCTGCAGTTTGGATCAGCTACAGTCAGTGCAGCTTACACCAAAAATGATCCGTAGAATGTTAAGCATGTGATTGGAAATTACGACGCTGAATATGTTTTGCTGTAGACACGGCAACAGCTTGACAAAAATCTAATGTCAGCTGGCTGAGGAAGTACCCACCGGAACGCACCCACTAACTTTAAAAAGAACGAAAAAGGCAGGCAGAGCTTTTCTGCAGGCAGCAAATGTCCACATTAGGGCTGAAACGATTCCTCGAATGATTCGAGTACCTCGATTACTAAAATATTCGTTTACAACAGCCCTAGTCCACATCGTGCATAGCTTGAGGATTTTCCTTTGCATTTAAAAAAAAAACAAAAGTTGAATTAGAATTATTTGACGTTTGACTTTTTTTAACCCCTTATTAGCAAAATTGTGGAAAAAGAAATGAAAAAGTAGTTTTATGTGTCAATACATCTGTGTGCGTCTGTGGGGGTGACCGCAGTTTGCTAGCTAGTGCTTCTTTCATGAGCTAAATGTGGCTGCACGTTGAAACTAACTGAAAATGAATAAACAGACTTTTAAACAACTATAGCTGCAATATGCAACCTTTACAACAACACGTTTTCTCCATATTTGCTAAAACTGACACCGTGTGAGATAGATAATCTTTGGGAAAAAAGATCAAGCTCCTCCACCTCATCTTGTGGTTTGCAAAAATGCATCACTAACAGTCAAAAGCAACCAACCAGAGCCAGGAGGAGTGTCCTAGAGCTGTCAATAGTGTTTGTGTACATGCTGCTCAATGTTCTAATGGAAGAATAAAACACTCACTGTTTCGGGAGAAAACAGTTCATCTAGCATTATTTATAACCATGCTAACTGGCCTTATCATTCATTGCAGGTCATGTTGCGGTAAACTAGCTTTAGCATTGCAGAAAGAAAGGGCGAGAGTGTGAGTGGCGCATTCACGAGGGTGATTGACAGAGCTGTAAGCCTCCTCCTAGCTTTGAAAGGTTGTTTCTGACTGAACATTGTATTTCCACAGTTGGTACTTGGAGCACCAGAAAAAGGCAAAAGAGCTAAATTTTTTCACAGATTATCTGTCTCATTATGCTGTCACGACATAATAATGAATAATTTTAACACGTAAAAAATCATGTTCTGTAAAACTTAAAAACTGCAGCTTTATATCTCAACAAAACACTTGATAAAAAGAGCAGAAATGAAGCAAATGCTGCCACTTCACCTATTTCTCTTCTGGATGTCAGACAATAGGAAGTGATCCTGCCTACAGTTGGGCTTTCGTTCTTTCTTTGCCTTTTTTATTATTCAGTCTAACGTGTAACAAATATGCTATGTAGGCATGTGCATGCTGTGTATGCTATGCGCGTTTCTGTGTCGCATTGTGCGCGTTTGGTCTTGTGTGGGTCAGCTGCGCCGTGTTTGTGCGCCATGCGCATCACGCCACATATTGGTGCGGGCCGGGATGCTCTGTGCTGGTTTTGAGCGATGGGGATGTGATTGGGTTTGTGTTCCGATGACATCCTGCAGCCGTCCCTGGCCTCACACACGTTTCTTCAGCCTCTGTCGTTCTTTTTGTCTTACTCTCGAGTTCGTGCCGTCATTAGCCGCGTCGCAGTGTTCAAAGGGTTGTGACAAAAACGTATTTTTTGGAGTCATTAGATTGTGAAGCTCAAATAGAGAACACACAACCGCTTCCTCCCAGGGAGCGTACAAGTGCTGCTGACTGTGTAACAAATTTGTGCCTGTCAAATTTGTGTATAGCTTTGTTAAAGCTAACCTCCACCATGTCCCATTTTGTGAGGGTATAAGCACAAAAAAAAAAAAAAAAAAAAAATGAGCAAGCGGTATTTCGTGGCTGCACAGTGTGACGCACAGCAGCTCCATCTACTTTGTTGTGCCATTTGTCAGTTGACAAATCCTTTCAATGGAGTCTACCTGGCTTCGCTCGCTCATCATTTTAAAGGAATTACACTGTCTGGGAAGATGAAGGGATTAGAGAAGGGGGATGAGAGAAAGTTATATAAAAAAAGGCGAGGGAGGAGTAGAAAAAGGAGAAGATGGGAATCTATTCAATATGGTGAGCACAGCGGCCATGAAGCCATTCACTGTCACAACACACAGAATGAGAGAGAAAGGATCCAATGTGGCTAATCCTTAACTATTTCAGTCTGTTAGCCCAAGAACGTCAAATGTAGAGGGTTAGCATGCATCGTGTCGCTGTGCTCCATGTCATCAAGACTGCTGCGCTTACAAGAAATAAAGCATGTACAGCTGAAACTCATGCTGAGAGTTTTACAGATAAATAAATCTGACACAGTCTCTCATTTTTGTGGCATTTGAAATTAAGTTAGTAATTCTGACCGACCTAAAACAAGAGACGCTTGGTCTGATTCATCTTCAGACAGTGAGAAAAAAAGGTTGCATTTATTTTTGTGTATGTAAACTTCTGGTTTCAACTGCACGCGTTTCACTTTCTGAAAAGAATTACAGAATAAATTAGCTTTGATAATATTCTAATTAACTGTGAAACATTCACACTGTAGTGACGCCATCAGGCATTCAGCAAGTTTTTTCCCCCTCAATAAAAATAGAAACTCTGGGGAAATTCAATGTGCCAGCAACAAGTTAAAGGCAAATAAAAATAAGCATGTTCAAAGTAAGCAAAGAAAAACAAAAATAAGAATGAAAGATTGTACAATAAAGGCAAATTTCCAACAGAAAACACTTTGGTTATGCATTTCCGTAGTAGCTGCAAAGTGCAAACAGCGTGCTTTAAGTTCTCCTCTGTTCTTATGTAATCGTACACTGATGCAGCCGTTTCTGAACCTATCTGAAAAAATAAAAATAGTTTATGCCTGCTTGGTAGGAAATCTTTTATGACCTGCTGACCAATGCATTTAAAAAATATGCCCATAGCTCCAGTTTTTAAAACTGCTGAATTAATTTCTGCTTATATCCAAAAGCCCGTCTTAACACTTGACTAAGCTTTAATGCTGCCATCATCACCGTGTTCAGTCATCTAAAGGGCAGAACATGGTATTAAAATAAAAAAGGACAGACAGGCAAGAAGGAATTATTCAGATTAGCTATATACAAAAAACACACTTCAGCTTAAGAACTGCTGCATAACGTGTGAATAGTCAGAGATGCAAAAGATGGACTGGAAATGGAGAAGAAATGAGCAGAGAATGAAGGAGTCAGGGAACAAGCAAAGAAAGGAAAAGCAAAATTCACAACGTAACAAGGATTATTAAGCATGTGGGATTTGTCACCATTGTGTAACTAGGGATTTAGAGAATACATTGTAAACAAAAGGAATATTTTCAATCTCTCTAGGCTCTATTCTTACCTTATGAATCTGCTGTGGCAACATTTGGTTTCACTTTTATTTGAATAGAGTGCATTTATCATACGGTTTATCATTCATCATGATAAAAATGTTGATTTACGCATCATCTGGATTGATAGTTTTACTATTTTTTCCATTTGTTTGTTCAATGATAGTGTCATTACATTTGAAAATATAATTAAATTATTCAATTACTATGTGCAGTTTAGTGGTACAAATCATACTTCTGTCGGTTACTGGTGTCCTACAAAAAAAATCATATTATCAATGGGTGTGTTTCTCAAGAGCAGTACTTGAGTTTGCCATCTTACAGTTGTAGAAAAAAAGAGTAATAAATAGTTGTTTTATTATTATTACGTGACAAAACTTTAAATCCATGTCACTCAACTCAAAATGCAACACATGTAACGAGAGTTTAAGTTGCAGTGAAGATGAATGAATTTTATCTTTATGAAGTAACAGCTGTAGAAAAGAAAAAAAAAACTATTTTTATTTGCACTTAAGTGATTAAATGTGGATGTAGGGTTTTGGTCACATTTACTTTCACTTTGAAGTGCAGAAGCTCATCTGGGCGAAAACAAATCCGGCTCAGAGGGAAAGTAGCAAAGAGTCGGGCTTGGCTGCAGAAATGACAGCGAGAAGAACCGGTGAAGGCTAAATTAAAAGCCGCACTGGATGACTGTGTAGCCTATCATCAAAAAGTTTGAAAAATGACAGAGGTAACATCCTCTGATAAATAGACCGCCTTTTACACCGAGCAAGAAAGAAGTGGTGGAATGGAAAAAGTGAAGAGGGGAGGGGGGTCGAAACGTGTGTTTTTATTACTCTGTGGGAGTCTGTGTGGACGTCTCTCCACTGTGTGTTTGTGCAGAGCTCTGCTGCCTTTCAATAGCAGATTTTTCCCCCTGTTTCTGTGTGAAATTGATCAAGTGTGTCCACAAAAACCTCACGGCTCACTTGTGTATTTGACCTTGTCCCTGACTGATGGTGGAAGAGTTTTTGTGCATGTGTGCATACAAATGTCTGGATGGCATTTGAAGCAATATCTTTTTAGTTGTGCTTCTAAAGTACCATCTATTGTGTTTTTTGTTTTTTTTTTGTTTTTTTCTTTTCAAACATCCCACTCATTACTCCTTCAGCATCCATCCTCAAGCTCCTTTCATTTTTTTTTGTATCAACTTCTCTCCACATAATCATTTTCTTCAGTTTTCAACAGATTTTCCTTTTAATTTCACACATGAGTGAACAAACTTAAATGATGACCAGCCAATTCGCACCTATGTGACGGCTTGCACATGCATCGTCAGTAAGAAGCATTTACCTAAAAATAAAATGGACCGAAACAAAAACGTAAAAACAGAGAAACATTAAAATGTCACAAAGTATAAACAAACATTTAAAAACACAAAGAAACAGATCAGAGTACCAGAGAAAGGTTAAGTTGAGGAAGAAGGTTGACATATTATATTTTTTAAAACATGGAGGGACATAAACATAAATGTTTGTGTTTCATACCACTTGTCCGTTCTGTGGATTTTTGTGGGCGTAGGGAGGACCTCGAATGTGATTCCACATCTGTCCAGACGTCATTGCAAAAACCACACACTGTTACAGAGAGAAAACAACAACAAGAAGAAATACACAGAAGTTGAGAGAGCTGAAGTCTGAGGGGAGGCAATAATGAGAATTTTAACTAAATACATAAAATAAGGCAATGTCATTATTTAAAAAAAAATGTTCCAACACAATTTTCAATTTAAAATTCCACATATTTCACACCTTGTTTTTTCAGTAATTGTCTAATTGTGTCCCACAAAACATAAAATCTTGATGAACTGAGATCAGCTCTGTTGTAAGATGGTTAATGCTTAAACGTGTAAGATCTGAAGGAAATTATTTTACACAGTTTGTGATCTTTGATGTCTTATCACACCATGATGTCCAATTAAACCTCAGTCTAGAAAACTGAATGATTAATTTTTAGGTTCTGTCAGTATCTCAAAAACCCAAGTGATTTTGACATTTAAAAAAATAAAGTCATGTGCTACATCAAAGACAAAGGATGGAGTTTAAACATAAATACATCTAAAAAGTCCTTCATTTTTCATAAAATTGAAAATAGTATTATTATAAAATAGTATTGTGCTTCTTCATTTATTAAAAAAAAAATACATTTTTCATTGTATACCATAACTTTCCCCTTGAGGATTAGAAGGTTTTAACACTAAAGTTGGTGTATGAGTGTGTGTGTGTGTGTGTGTGTGTGTGTGTGTGTGTGTATTCAGTTATCATACCAAAGCAGCCATGGCCCATCCAGTCTTGTTATATATGAATTCCAAGTTGTTTCTCCTCAGATACAGCAAACCTCCAACCAGAGACACCAAAAGAGCCAAAGCAATAGTACCGGAATAATTTGGAGGACGGAAGACACGAATCTAAGAGGGAGATAAGAGATCAGCAAATCAATACAACAAAGAAAAAAGGCCTCAAATAAGTGCTACAAGAGCATCTGAAACCTGAACCAAATATTCTCTTTGTACAAATCCAGAGTAAAGCACAGGTTTCAACCTTGAAAACGTAAATTAAATTCTGAAATGAATTCCAGTGATGCATGGGGCAAGAATTTATGGTTTTTAAAAGCACAACAATTCACAAAAATAATGTCTCTCAAATAATAGTGGTATGCAGAGCAAGATGAAAAACTTTATTGTGCATAAAATGTTATTTTGGCAAAACTAACTTTTATGCTTCCCAACTTATGCAATAACTGTACATAAGTTCATCATATGAAGAAGCAGTCATTAAAAACGTTGTACTTAAATGGCAGGATTATAAATAGAAGCAAAATGTTTGGAAGAAAGCTTGAACATAATCTTTTTTTGATGCTTTTGCACATCCTATTAAATTCTCCCACCTATATTTATGACAAAGTAAAGTTTCCTAATCAGATTATAATTTTATTCATGATTATGGTAATTTATTCAATTACATGTAATATGAAAATAAAGATGCCTAAACCCTTCCATTCTGAGTATAAAACCCATGAATTAAATTTTGGTAAACAGCACCAATAAATCAGACTGTGTTGGTCTGATTGTATGTGTAGAGTTAGTTAAAACGCTTCTTTTTTTTTCTTTTCTTTTTTTTAAATAAAGCAATACAGAGATTTTCAACTGAAGTTGCATTTCCCAAAAGAACTTACATTTGGGCTTGAGTTTGAGGCTGACAGTGAACCATAACAAAACAAACAAACAAACAAAAAAAAGATTGCCTGCAGTGCTTTGACCCTCAACACACCAAGGCAATGGGAAATCTTAAAAAGAAAACCTCGTAGTATTGACGTAAACTTGCACTTTAAAATGGCAGCAGATGGAGAAATTGTAACTGTACCACATTTTTAAAAAAAAAGTGGATCTGGCTATATTTCATCCAAATTAAATCTTGGTTTCTTGCAAATGCGCATTCGTCTGCATCGGTAGTTTACCAGGCTGTACCTGAACATCTGTGCGATCGGCGATCCACTTGGCCAGCTGCTCTGAGGCGAAGCCGATTCTCTGCAGGTCAAACGTATCGGCCCTCTTGGGTTTTCCCTTTGCAGGGAAATGCATGAAAGTTGGAGCGCTGTTCATGTTCAACTGAAAAAGAAAGGACATAAGCCTCCGATTGTGAGAATCAATTTGTCAAACGTAAATCTGTCATGCATTATTTTTGTCAAGCAAATGATGGTAGAGACAAGTATTGCTCAACCTCTGTTTCCACATAATTATTGGTGGCACAGTATGCATTGATTGAAATAACAATCTGGTTTTGTTTACACATTCAACAACTTGTTGGTTTGACAAAGCAACATTTTTCACCAAACTATGTGTAACGTCACATTCTTAAATATTCTGGTTTTGCCTCTTCTTCATTTAAGCCATCACTAATTGGCCCAAATACGCTCTGAGAAATTAATGCAAATAAACTTAAACTTATAAGAAAGAAGAAGAAAAAAAAAACAACCAAATGTGAACAGCAGACTTGGTGATGATTTCCTCACAGTCAGAGCAAAGCTGTCAACGCTCACTCTTCTACATTACCAGCATTCTGCAGGTGTTTCATGACGCTAAAGTGCTGCTGCCAGCTGTAAAATGGATTTGCTCATCAGTATTTTGTTTATGCCAATGACAGGGGGGAAAAAAAGCTGTCAACATCGTTTCCACCGTTTAACCACACAATCCAGATAATGCAGCTTTCCAGTGAAGAAATCTTAGGCCTTCTTTGTCAACTCGTGGTCAGGCGCCACTATGGCTCAGAAAGGTCTTGGTGTTGAGGTGTAGTGGGTAAAAATAATTAAATTGTAAAAGAAAATCATCTTAGGTGACCAAATAAAACCAAAAATATATGTTTCAGAAATATAATCCATAAGTGATCACAACACATGAGCTCAAAGCTAATGAAACTACTAAACAAAAAACAGAAACATGTCACCAAATTTCTCTGAGTCTAAATGAATAGAGGTGTATATAACTGTAGGAAAAGTTTCAGATCTAATAAAAAAAAAAAAGATAATTTAAAAAAGTAACAGTACTGGTTTAAAAATAAATAAATACTATTTGTGCTGTTAAAATGTCTTTTGGATGGAAAGACTTCAAGGTTGCGACACAAACTGCCTACCTGTTGGAAGACGTCGGCTCCTTCATCGTAGTCCACAACCGTGAAGAAGAGCTTGTTGGAAAATGCAGATGAATAACGCCAGGAGTTTGCCAGGACCTGGTATTCTTCATTCGCTTGTCTATAAAACAAAAACAGGACAATCACAGCTACCCAAGTAATTTTTCATAATAGTCATGATCCTAGACGCTAGCTTAGTTTTTCAAAAGCTTATTTTCAAGGTGTTACTCTCTTATATGGCATTTTGTGAATAATGGATTAAATGTGGCCAGTTTTCTACAACGGATCCCCTACAAGATTGTAAATCTTTAAACATGACATGTATAGAAACCTGCTTTGCAATGTTGGTAGAAGAAGGTATTGCATTTATTATGCTTCGTTTACAATCAGCTCAATAATTTCCCGTTTTTCTCTTAACGTTTTCACAGGACCTGTTTTCATCTCACTTTCCTGCACCATGCTCTATTGTTATCGGCCATGTTTACAGCTACACAAAATTAGCACACAAACATAATCAGAAAATGAAAAACTAAGAAAAAGAGAACGGAACCAAGACACGCACTATGCATCTTTGCCAGTAGAGTCCCACTCAGTCTCAGAAACATCTTTCTTTTCTAAATGCTGAAACCACCTCAGTATGGTCATGTCCTCTGAAGGTTTTACTGAGTGGGAAGTCATCCTTCAGGAAACATGAGAGGTGATGTTGTATTGCTATAGATGCTGTTAATGGTAGGGGAGTCACTTTGTGGCGTCGATCATAAAAACATCTGAATAAATCCAGGCAGAACTCAGGCTGGCAGGGTGAGAGCTGATATTACGAGCATTTTACCCGAATTCAATGCCAAATTCTACTTTTAATGATTACTACTAAAATGTTTCAATCCCTTGAATGGAGCTTTTATTAAGGACACCCATTTGAAAACCGAGGGTTTCATTAGTATCGCCAGGTGTATTTTGAGTTATAACATCTCAGTGGCTCGGGTCACCTACCATGTGCTTTTCTTACAGTGGTGAGAAAGGAAGAAAACCTTGCAACACTTGGTGCCAGGATGCACCTCTAGGTGACAAACTCAAACAGGCTCACACTCCAAATGACTGAAACTCATACGAATCCAAGTCTCTACATCGAAGTCAACAAAGCTAACAGGGTACAATGGGGCATCTACTTTGATGAGCAAAGCTTCCTTGGCACATGCTGTCGTCCATACGGTACGCCCGACATGCCGAAACTGGACATGAGAAAAAAAACTAAACGTTCAGTTTGCTAATGGGTTTTTACTGCAGCAGTATTAGTTTTTATGTTTAGCTACGTCTAAGGAATTGGAAATACAGCGAACTAAATAGCACCTGAATGACATTTCATTCATGTTTCATGTATGACAAAAGCATCAAGAGTGTGTACGCAAAAGGAATGTGTTGGATCAGATATAAATAACTTCTTTAGGTGTGAAAGGTTAAGGAGTAATTCAATGAGTCTACACAAAGATGAACAACGGTCTAAACCGACTCCATGACAAGATGCAACTCATACTGAGAACAGAGGGTTATGATATAAATATGTGCTCAAAAATAAGAAGTTCTTGAACCGTGATCAATAAAATGCCACTCCATATTTTACACCAGATTTGCTTGGGTTATTTTCTACACTTCTGCACTGTAGACTAAAGAAGTTCCTTAGCTTAAGACAAGCTGCTAACAATGGTTATAATTTTCATGCATAGTCATGGGGAGGACTTACACAAAATGCAAGCATAACATCCAATTTAAATGTGGGAAAAGTATGCCAGAACAGAAAGGCGTCATTTGTTTGACGGAGTTATTTTTAGGTGCGGTTTTGTATTTGTCTCTACAGTTGCCATTAAAAATTAAGGTTTCAAAATACTATTTTGTTGACAACATTCAAGATTTCTATACAATGTATTCAGTTATTTCATTTAATTTCATTTTTTATTTCCTTCACTCAATAAATATGAATATTTCATGTAACAACTAAAAGAAATCATGACTGAAAAGCATCAGAAAGACGTATAAACTTATAATATCTGTGCCCAGTTATGTATGTTTGAACCACATGGAAGCTTACAAATACATAAAAATGAAAACACAAAATGTGATAAGCCAGATTTGGCAATGCAGTAATTGCTTATAAAAATAGTTATTCTTAAAATGTTTAAATGGATTTGTGAAGGCTTTGTGAAACAACATCGTTCAGCAACGTGCAAGTCAGTCATACCTTTCTGGAGTAAAATAAGAGCTGACATTTTGATGAATCATATGATTCATGATTAATACCTTACATAATCAAGAGACTGATGAGGCAAAAGACTGGCTGATTAGAGTGAGAAATCAGGTCAAAATGGACAAGGACGGTACTCATTTCAGAAAGTGGTTTAATGTCTCCTTGGAGACACCGATGTGGTCAAATATAAGGTTTACACTAAATAGTCGAACGCCGCTGCCCAAGTTTACATTACAGTAAAACACGAGTGTGCATCATGGCTTCTGACTCCCAGATGAAATTGTCAGTGTTTGTCATGTTCACTCGACCTGAGTCAGACATCCTGACAATACAACAGAGTTTGAGCTTTAGCGGCAAAGGTGGATTTCTCATAGATGAATAAGCAGGAGCTTTACTGCAGGGTGGATCGCAGAGTAATATTTTCTTGTTTCAAAATACTTTAAAGACCTACCTTCAGGGTATGGCTATATGTACAGTCGTGTTCGAAATAACAGCGATGTGTTTTAAGAGCAAAAAGCAAAAGCTAAAAATCCTCATGACATCTTTACATCAATAATACAGAAAAATATTGGGAACATTGCTTTAAGATGTTTCATTTGTAATAGAACGTGCAAATGCTTCTACATTGGGCAACACAACCATTTCTGTTGGTGATGAACAGGTTTTGATACAATGGCATAATAAAATCCCCACACCATGACGCCCGAGTCACCGTGTTTCACAGTGTACTTTGGTTTGACTTGAACATCTGGGGGTCACGTAGCAAAACTATGGATCTGAATGCAGAAGCAACAAACTGGCTTTCATCAGTTCACAAAATGTGGCACCCTTCCTCTTCACCCAACATGATCTTTAGCAAACTGACTTCTACATCCCACTTTCCTCCTTTCTCGTTGGTTCTTTGGTCGCTCTGGGACTGGTCATTGTTCAACTCTGACTTTTGGGCTATTTTTACATGTTTTGCTCTATTCAGATTGTTTTCTGCTCCCCCCCCACATCTCCCAGATTGTGTAAGCTATTTCAAAACCTTTGACAGGATCTTAATTGAGCCATCTGTCATTTTTATATTTTCTCCTGTCCAATAACTTTTTATTCTATGTACACTTCTCTTCCAGTTTTATCTGCTCCGTTTGTTTGCATGGGTTTATTTCTATCTGAAATTGCATTAGTTTTATTGCTTTAAGCAAGCTAAATATAGCTGTATCTTTTGATTTTTATTACATTTTCCATCAGGCTAAATTGTATATAATATCTAAAATACTGGTAAAATATCGGTTTTTCGCCAAAATAGCGATACTTGCATCTGATATCGGCCCAAATATTCATGTCAGTGAATCCCTAATTTTGATGACAAGGAAAAGATGGAATCATTCAATCAATAATTAAAATCTTCTGTACAATACAGAATTAAGCAGCATTTGTGGATTTCTTCCAATGGATATGAGTTTTCCCGACCTACTTTTAAATTTTAAACAACTTGTTCACATTAAAAGTCCATCTCTACTGGCTGCTCCGGCTCAATGTTTGTTTGATCTGACAACTTCAGTGCTTAACCAGCAGCCTTGTGGTAGAGCGCTACACTGTGAGCTACCGTAGCACTCGTCATTATCTACTGCGGCACCAAGTTTATGAAGCAGGAGAACAACGCTGTTAGCTTTGTAGACAAACAATTAAGTGGAATCACTCGAAAAACAACATGTTATGAGCCAAGTTATTGAGTCATTTTACTGCCCCACTGTGCAAAGATCACAGGCAAAAGCAAGATGTGCGTTTAAAGGTCTTTTTTAAAGCTGTTTGCCAAGTGAGACAGATATTCCAGTTTATCAAGTGTCAGGTGTGAAAATGAAAAGGTTTGCAAGAGATACTTGTCTGTAGATGCAAACTCTGCAATATCAGAAGTTGTTTTCAAGAGAACTTAGGTTTGTAGCCAACTTTCAAATCAAGTTTTCATCATGACTATATGGAGATGCTCTCGTTTTCCCCGGGAAAATACCAAATAGGCTGTACTCTTAATAGTTATTTATACTAGAAAACCGTATTAAAATCCTGCTCGTATTAGTAAGACATTTCTCAGGTGTTTGTGTTTAAAAGCCGCCTAAAATGATGTGATAATCTTTGCAGGTTCTAACAGGTTCAACTCTGACCATCAGCTGTTCCCATGTTTGCTTGAAGTGCTTTCCCCCAATGCAGACACAAACTCTGGGCTGTGGGCGTGTCAAACATATGGAGGAGCACTTTCTCCACTTCCACCAACAAAGGGAGGCCATTTGTGGGAAGTCAGCATCTTGTCCTAATTCACACTTTCATTCACTTCTACTGTGCTCCACTATTTAAGTTTAGAGGTTTGGTGTGAAGTGAGTTTAAGTTAAAATTAGGATTAGACTGGTAATGGTTGAGCATAAATGCAGTCACTAAAATTAAAGGAAGTGAATATAAAGTCAGTTTGATGGAAATACAACACTGTGTGTGTGTGTGTGTGTGTGTGTGTGTGTGTGTGTGTGTGTGTGTGTGTGTAGCCTTGTATCTGCTACATAGTAAAGACAATTTTTCCAACTAATACCCCACTGTGGGAACTGACTACTCCTATGTGGTGCCGTTTTTGCATGTGGAGTTAATTTTAGGACTTTAAGGTGTGAATTGAGTTTAGGTTCGGTTGAGGCATGAACTGGTAATGTTTAGGTTTAGGGAAGGGTTAGGCTACAGAAATAAATGAAAAAGGAAGGGAAGTCAATGCAAAGTCCCTACGATGATAGAAAGACACACTGTGGTGTTGACAGAGATTTTCTTTGATTAGACTCCAGTCATGTTGTTGTATGCTGTGATTAAGATGGATTTCAGCATAGATATTCATGGAATTGTATAGCTAGCAAACATGGAGATCCCAAAGAAAAAGCAGCAGTGGTGACTTGCAGCTGCTTTCAGAACAACGGACAGCTCCAGAGCCGTCGCCGCTCCAGGTACTGTCCATTGTGCTGAAGTGAAGTTGCATTAAGAGCAACATGGTTTCCAGTTCAAATCTGTAGTCGTCTTTTTTTTAATATAATATTGATATAAAATAGTGGGTCAACTGGAAGGTTTATATTCTACATATATTATATCAGCTGGTTTTTTCTAAACCAAAGGAATGAGGGAGAATGAACTACTGTCTCTACCTTGTGACTCAAAGTTAATTTGTAAAGTAAGAGGCAAAATCATCTTAAACTAAATATAAAACTTACATACTTTTAAATATTGCACATTTAAGGATGGTGTTACAAGCGTTTCCAAGTCTCTCTGTAAGTAAGTGGGTAACTTTGTCTCAATGGTCTTATTTTGTGGAATTTATTCATGTCCCACTGGCAGTGTGACTAGCTGGAGTATTTTTGAACAAAATGTCAGTGTAACCCACAGGTTATTATTACATAAGGCCATTTGCCGTTCCCATTGCATGTGCAATTTTATGAATATACAATCTGGGCGACAGGGGTGAGCCAAACATCAACAGATTTCTAGGCCAGATGTATATGTGTGTGTGTGTGTGTGTGTGTGTGTGTGTGTGTGTGCGCGTGCGTGCGTGCGTGCGTGCGTGCGTGCGTGCGTGCGTGCGTGCGTGCGTGCGTGCGTGCGAGCGTGCGAGCGTGCGATAGGGGTTAGGGGATATGACAGTTATTGCTGTGGTGGTAGTGTACCTGCAGACCGAACACTGCCTCTGAGGCTGCAGGGCGGTGAACATGACGATAACGGAGTAGTTCCTGGGCGGGGCCTTGACGAAACGACGGAACTTGTCTCCGTTCATGCGGATGACTGAGCGCCGAGAAGACCACTCCATCATCTGCTCAACCTTCTCCGACAGCAGGTTCTAAACGCAGAAAAGAAAAGACCAAACACAGATTATACTTTTAGTGCAGATTCTCAGAAAATGAGCAGCTGGATATGCATCAAGTGTGTCAGAGTAAAGTTCACGAGATAAGATGAATGGGCTTTTAAATACAATACATTGTATTGAAAACACTTATTCCAATGTCAGTTTGATGGCCACCATAACTATAATTCACAAGGGGAGTGGAGCAGACAATGATTCGATAGAAAAAAAATAGCATAATCACCACAATATTCAACGATCATAACTCAATATTATATTTTCCTCTCATCGTGAAGCCAAAGGTTTAAGGCAGTGGTCTCAAACTCCAGTCCTCAAGACACAGTGTCCTGCAACTTTTAGATGTCTCTCTGCTTCAGCACACCTGGCCCCACTATTAGCTATGTGGAGCTTGACTGCATGCTAGTGAGGCAGATTAGCCATTTAATTCAAGTGTGTAGGACAAGGGACACGTCTAAAAGTTGCAAGACATTGGTCTTCGAGAAACACCGTTTGAGACCACTGGTTTCGGTCAAGTTCATTTGTATAGCACACGTAGCAACTGTGGATCAGTGGGTAGAGTAGTTATCTTGCAACTGGAAAGCTGTAGGTTCGATTCCAGCTTCCTCCAGTCACATGTCGATAAGGCCCTGGGCAAGGAACGCCACCCAAAGTGGTCTGCATTGGTGTAGAAATGTGTGTGAATGAGTGAATATGGTTCTAGTATAAAGAGCTGCTGAACGGTCAAAATGACTGCAAAAACAATTTACAAGTTCAGTCCATTTATCATCAAGAATAATCCTCATTATCGATGACTAGAGTTTCAATGTTCCATTTATTTTAGCTCTAGCGTAACTATAAACAGATTTTTATCCGTTTTTTAAGGAAATCAGTGTTTTGGCAGCTTTGAAATTTTCTGGAAGTTCGTTCCAGATTAGAGGAGCAGAGAAACTGAATGTTGCTTCTCCATGTTGGGTTCAGAACAGAACCAGAGTACCTGAGAAGTCTGAAAGAATATACAACAACAGATCGTTAATGTGTTTTGGTGCAAAGCAGTTCAAGGTACTAGTGAAGTAACTGAAGTATTTCATAGTCTATTGTTTGAGCTGCAGGGAGTAGTGGAAGGACTTTATAGCTAGAGTGATGTGTAGTTTTGGAAAACTCTAGTAATACTTCTAGCATGCCACAGATTGCACAATCTTACTTAAAGTTTTTAACTTCTGGCATAGAGGAGAAAGTACTCCATGGTGATAGTATTTATGTTGCACTCCCAGCAAACCGCAACATCAAGAAGAAACATGAGAGGCTTGAGAAATACTAAGGGCTACTGAATAAAAAACGCCATCTGGCTGGGAAAAGAGCTCGACATCAGAGCTGCAGTGCAACTCTGCGGATAAACAACTTACAGCAAACATGTACACAAAGCCTCATGCTACAGATTTGGGAGATTAAATACTTTCGGAGAGTTGGATTTATGTAATTTTGCTTGGGTTCAGTGTCCTCATACTGTTTACATCTGTAAGCCTTTATGATGCAGTGTTGGTTCTCGAGGAGCCCGCTCAGATACTTGCCAACGTGATCTTCCCCACACCGCCACCGCTGCAGCAGCTCTGGGCTGAAGAGTGATGAAATAGTCAGACTGGAGATGAAACGCTTGCTTTTTCCAACCTCTGCTGATCAAACTGTACCTCAAGAACCTCTGGAAACGAGAGGCACGCGTTTGGTTTCACGCACAATGCAATCGATGGTTTTGAATGACAATGAGCTGCATATCTGAGCTCATGCATTTCTAATTAAAGACTTCCGATCTTATAAATGTTTGGCATACTGTGACACGTGTGAGTGCAAAGACTTGCATGACAAGCTTCACTGCTCCCTTAGTCAGCTGCTATCAGCTAGCACACCGATAAAAGTCTAAATTTGCAATCGGCTAAAAGGAGAAAAACACAAACCCTTTTTGGAAGTTTGTTCCATCACATAAAGCATATAAGTACCCCAATTTCTGTCCATTCCTGTTTTTTTTTTTGTTGTTGTTGTTTTTTGCACACAGGTTTTTAAGTATTGGTTCAAGCAGACAGTAGTTAAATAATTCAGCAGCGCGCCTTCATTCGACTGCTAATCGAACACTCCTACTTTCACAAAGATCAACAGCGGGCCTTAGAGTTGCAGAAGTGAAGCGTACACTGAATCTCTCCAGTAAACTGCCTGGAGACAAGATCAACAAAGACAAACTAAAAAAGCTGGAGAAGGATAAGGAAGAAAGTGAGGCAGAAAATAGGAGAAGAGAAAACAAGCATAATGTGTTTTGGGGGGGTATTTTAGATAGCATGATGGTCATCTCTAAGAGAGGAGAGGAAATTCACAAAGGATCAGCAACTACATAGTGTCCATGCTCACTGTAGGGTTTTTTTTTTTCTTCTTCTTTGCCTTTAATTTCTCTGCCTTGTTTTTGCCTTCATGCCTTCTGCCCTAAAAGGAGAGCTGCCAGCTCTGGACTACAGTCTGTAATGATGGCCTGTCTCACTTGTGCTTCTCAAACACTTTCTCACAAAGAGGAAATGAGTAAAAAGAAAAACTGAAAAAGAAAAAAGAACCAAATTATGTTAAATTTTGCGCACTGTAAATAAAATGAAGCCATATTTCTGAAATACGAGCTTAAAAAGAAAAAGTCGGTGGAATGGAAAGGTTTATCCTCATGTGAGGTGAAGATTAAAGTGGATGCATGTATCAATTTTAGATTCATAGACAGAAAACAAACTTGGGAGCTGATTATTATTAAACAGTTTGCCGAAGGGAGAACACCATCTCAGAGCGCAGCAAAAACATCAAATCTTAAGTATTTTTTCTCTAGTTTCTAATGCAATTATCTTATTACACTTGAAATACGACAAAACTGTTTTCAGCAAAACATAGCAGCTTGTTTTGAAGTAAATAATTCCTCAATATTGATAAAAAAAGTACTACTTCCATTGGTAGATACATTTATTTATTTACGTATTTATAGCAAAACAATTTCCTCATGTTACAAGTGAAGTAATCTGACAATAGAGCTAATAGTTTTTCATTAATAAAGGGATTATTTACTTAAACGTAAAGCATATTGCTGATGAGCTACTTTACGTTAGTACACCTGAATTAAGATGGAACTAAGATATTTGTGCTAGAAACTAGACAAAAAACACTTGGTCAGATTTTGCGTTTGCAGTGAGAGCGTTTGCCGTTACCATATTTTACATCATTGGTCCATAATATCGCATGATGTTAGTTCACTACATTATATCTGTTGCCAATTAACTTTGACCAAATTATTTCAGTTTTTTTCCACCAAAGAGCCTATGCATTCACTTTTCAATGACCGATATGCCAGCAACAAACTCTTCCACAACAGAATATGGCTGTAGTGCTAGACATACAAGAATTAGTAACAGGTTCTTTTGAAAAAGAAAAGATCTATGTGTGAAGTTGAGGGGGCACTCTGTTGGGTTTTGTTTGTATTTGTTCTTTTAATTAGGTTTGAACACAGTGTCCAAGAGTCTCACAAGTAAACTGCTAATATTTTGGGGGGGGAAACTCTCAAAAAACTGTACCATTATTTTCACCCATAACATGAAAATCAAGTACAATTTGCCCGTGAACCATTTCAAATAAACTTAAATCAACTGACTTGACATGAGCTGCTTATTTACCTTCTGGGTCTAAACAACATTTTTTGGGATGCTGAAAAGTTATCTTAGAGATCTCCGTAGCTCGGTCGTATAACGAGTTACAAAGAAATGCATCTGGACTCCCACATGGGAGGACTTGACCTTGCGAAATTAAGTGAAAATATTTAGCTAATGAACTTCGGCGTACTTGTAAATTCTGAAGAGAAGTCCACAGTCGCAGCCATTAAAGTGCTTGTGCACGCCAAACAGCTGGAGGAGATTAGCTGTGTCCTTCAGGTCCCGGTACCGTAGCGTCAGCGGCTCGTGACACAAGTTCAACTCAACATATGCTTACTCGTGTCTGCGTCACACCTTGGGCGTCACAAATTGCTAACTTAGTTCATTAACTGGAGAGGAAAAGAAAGTAGAAACATTTAAATTAAAGTTACTCGCTTGGTTCTTTTAGGAAACTATATAGCTGAAGATGAGTGTCTATGTAAATTAATACATTTGTGTGGCCAATGTTGTCATTTAAAACAGAATCTCCCACCGAATTATCCTGATCCCTTTTCTTAGGCCTCTTCAAATTAAATAAACTAGGCTTATTTATAAAAACTTACAAAGTATTTCCAACAAAATGAAGCCAGTCCTGTGCAGAGTTTTGGAGAAAAACCTCAAGATAAACAGACTCCTTTGCACCACCACGACTGCTCTTTGCCTTTTCCAAGCCTCAAACGTATGAGCTACATACGCACTGACAGTCTAGAACCATTAAAAAACATTTATTTTCTACCCCGCTGAGCACAAAGGGCATTAAAATGAATCACGTCTTATGCCGGTGTGTGTTTGGTGTGTTTTTACATCTGTGTGTGAGCGACGCTGAGTGAGGAAGATGCGCAAATGCTCTGCAGATACTCTGCATTATCTCTCCGATTCTCTGTTAGCCACTCTAAGTATGTCATAACCTCGCCTTACATCACACACACACACACACACACAGTAGGTACATCGCCAGGAGGCAAAAAGCATAAATAGCACCTAACCATGGTTGCAATTTCTTGACAATTCCCCCTATTTGTTGTTCTTACTTGTGGTCATTTCTTATAAAAATCAATATTACCAAGTCATTTTCTAGCCATCTTTTAGAAACGTTTCTCATATTTTGATCAATTTTAAGAGAATATACAGCGCCAAACACCAACATTTATGTTGAAACACAAAAACATGGTTTAGATAATACATTTAACAAAACTGTACAAAAAAACAACAAACACTGTGAGATGCAAAGTATTTCAAGCAACAACAGTAAGACTATGCTCAATCAAGTCTACAGGAAGGTGGGGAAAAAAAACCGATACAAGATCAAAACAAAAAAAAAGAAAGAAAAAAAGATGCAAGCAGAGCGAGAAGAGTAAATTGGGAAGAAAGAAAAATCACAGCCAGGAGGAGGATGACACATTAAGTGTCAGGCAACTGATTTTTGCACTGATGAGTACACAGCAGGAGGTTATGGAGGGCATGACAGAGGACAGCCATTTCATCAGCCATTCTGTTATACAATCATAAAGTCACTGTGCCGGCCATAAACATGTTTTTTTTTGCCCCTCGCTGTTGCTCGTTATTTGATTCTCAAAACCTGGAAACAGAAACATTAACAATAACATAACGATTTATTGTAGTAACACGCAAAGATTAGTGAATATACTTTGTTTTCCCGTGTGAAAAGGCAGAATCAAGTCAAACTAAGAAGCACAGAGATCGCGCAAATTTGAGCCAGAAAAAGGAGCGGACGTGTCAGAGTGGCAACAATAAGGAGAAAGCTGGAAGACAAAGGATTCTGCTTTTGTTTGCTGGGAGCATCATTATGCTTAGGAGGTCAGAGAAACGCTGTGGCTCGATCGTCCGCTGCTTTATGGACAGCAGTAGATAAACTGAGACGTGGTGCCAACACTTCTAGGAAGCCGAGGCTCTTACTGGGTGTAAGCTGGAATGAATTGAGACAAGATGCACGGCATGACGGGAAACACCAAGCAGCAACTTTTTTTTTCTTACTTAAAAAAGAAAGAAATCAATATGCTTATTTCCATCTATTATTGCAAGCCTAATATTGTAAAAAGAAAAAAAAAAGGCTTACATGAAAAATCTGCAGTAGCTGGCAATTTTTAATATGACTAATCATCAGAATAATCAACAGATTAATCAATAACTAAAATAGTAATTACCTGCATCCCTACATTTACTGTTTGAAAAGATGAATGCAGCATTTATGCTCACATAGAGCAGTCAAAAAATAGGTTAGGTAGCTAAAGCAAAACTTCCATCCGTTTCATAATTCATCAGTTTTATCACAAGATGCCCATATCAGAACCGTTTCCCTGATAGTAACAAAAGCTGCAGGATGCAGGCCCACTGGAAAGTCACCAGTCATAAAGTCACACTACTGACTCTCTTGCAATGGAAAATCTTTTTCCACTTGCTTAACAATTTGGACAGTTTTCTTAATGAAGTTCTGGTGAATTGCTCTGACCTTTGAACTGTTGCAGCAGAAAGCCAGTGTCAGACATGAACTACTTCAACATGTTAACAAATAGGCATCCACTCAATATGAATACGGGCGTAAATTCTGAGAAGATCCTGCTCACAACAATTGAAGATGTCAGTAAAAATTTATTGAAACAGCACGCCAAGACTTTTCTGAGTGTCCAAGTGGACGTCACACCATAAACACAGCTTCATAAAGCTATAAAAATAAAAGCTTCCCATGAGGTACCTCGTAGATAATGGATGAGGACAACCAGCCAGGGATTTGATCTGCAAGTCTTCTAGATATTAATAATAATGGAAAAAATACAATAGCATGTCATTCTTCCTCTGGGAGATTTTAACACGTCCATTGTAAATGAATGGGTCTTGACTTTGGCCGTCAGCCCCCTATGTAGTTTCCTCCAATCCCATCTCTAAAAGAGGGGATTATGGGAAATTGGCTTCATTTAACAAGGAACAAAGAGTTGTCTCACACAAAAATGCAGAAAAGGTCAGAAGACAGATAAACACACCCAGTATAAAATCGAAGGACAAAAAAAAATAAAAAATACAACAGTGAAAAAAAAGTCAATTCTGTTACGTACCATCCTTATAATGACGGCAGGACTTTCCATACTGTGTTAAACCAAAAACATGTACATGCATACATTCACTCACACACACACACACACACACACACACACACACACACATGCACGCGCACACACAAGCTCAAAAGGGCACAACAAATAAAACAGCAAAAAAGTTGCATTATTCAATTGAATGGCATTTTTATGGCTTCTTACAATTTTCTTAGTCACCTTGAGGGGAAACAGGTGACAGAAAAATATGAAGTGTAGATAGATGCATATGGTAAAAAAAAACAAAAACAAAAATCAAGGTTATGAGATAGAGGAAGCAATAAGATGAGGAACTCAGGAACAAGTTAAAAGAAAAAATAAATACAGATAAAAATATAAAATATATGTTAAAAAAAAAACAGAAAAGGGAATAAAACAGTTCAGACAGTCATAATCACAAAAGGTTTTTTCCACACACATTTTCTGTGTACTTTTTATTTTCCCCATCTTCCTCANAGATACATTTATTTATTTACGTATTTATAGCAAAACAATTTCCTCATGTTACAAGTGAAGTAATCTGACAATAGAGCTAATAGTTTTTCATTAATAAAGGGATTATTTACTTAAACGTAAAGCATATTGCTGATGAGCTACTTTACGTTAGTACACCTGAATTAAGATGGAACTAAGATATTTGTGCTAGAAACTAGACAAAAAACACTTGGTCAGATTTTGCGTTTGCAGTGAGAGCGTTTGCCGTTACCATATTTTACATCATTGGTCCATAATATCGCATGATGTTAGTTCACTACATTATATCTGTTGCCAATTAACTTTGACCAAATTATTTCAGTTTTTTTCCACCAAAGAGCCTATGCATTCACTTTTCAATGACCGATATGCCAGCAACAAACTCTTCCACAACAGAATATGGCTGTAGTGCTAGACATACAAGAATTAGTAACAGGTTCTTTTGAAAAAGAAAAGATCTATGTGTGAAGTTGAGGGGGCACTCTGTTGGGTTTTGTTTGTATTTGTTCTTTTAATTAGGTTTGAACACAGTGTCCAAGAGTCTCACAAGTAAACTGCTAATATTTTGGGGGGGGAAACTCTCAAAAAACTGTACCATTATTTTCACCCATAACATGAAAATCAAGTACAATTTGCCCGTGAACCATTTCAAATAAACTTAAATCAACTGACTTGACATGAGCTGCTTATTTACCTTCTGGGTCTAAACAACATTTTTTGGGATGCTGAAAAGTTATCTTAGAGATCTCCGTAGCTCGGTCGTATAACGAGTTACAAAGAAATGCATCTGGACTCCCACATGGGAGGACTTGACCTTGCGAAATTAAGTGAAAATATTTAGCTAATGAACTTTGGCGTACTTGTAAATTCTGAAGAGAAGTCCACAGTCGCAGCCATTAAAGTGCTTGTGCACGCCAAACAGCTGGAGGAGATTAGCTGTGTCCTTCAGGTCCCGGTACCGTAGCGTCAGCGGCTCGTGACACAAGTTCAACTCAACATATGCTTACTCGTGTCTGCGTCACACCTTGGGCGTCACAAATTGCTAACTTAGTTCATTAACTGGAGAGGAAAAGAAAGTAGAAACATTTAAATTAAAGTTACTCGCTTGGTTCTTTTAGGAAACTATATAGCTGAAGATGAGTGTCTATGTAAATTAATACATTTGTGTGGCCAATGTTGTCATTTAAAACAGAATCTCCCACCGAATTATCCTGATCCCTTTTCTTAGGCCTCTTCAAATTAAATAAACTAGGCTTATTTATAAAAACTTACAAAGTATTTCCAACAAAATGAAGCCAGTCCTGTGCAGAGTTTTGGAGAAAAACCTCAAGATAAACAGACTCCTTTGCACCACCACGACTGCTCTTTGCCTTTTCCAAGCCTCAAACGTATGAGCTACATACGCACTGACAGTCTAGAACCATTAAAAAACATTTATTTTCTACCCCGCTGAGCACAAAGGGCATTAAAATGAATCACGTCTTATGCCGGTGTGTGTTTGGTGTGTTTTTACATCTGTGTGTGAGCGACGCTGAGTGAGGAAGATGCGCAAATGCTCTGCAGATACTCTGCATTATCTCTCCGATTCTCTGTTAGCCACTCTAAGTATGTCATAACCTCGCCTTACATCACACACACACACACACACACACACACACACACACACACACAGTAGGTACATCGCCAGGAGGCAAAAAGCATAAATAGCACCTAACCATGGTTGCAATTTCTTGACAATTCCCCCTATTTGTTGTTCTTACTTGTGGTCATTTCTTATAAAAATCAATATTACCAAGTCATTTTCTAGCCATCTTTTAGAAACGTTTCTCATATTTTGATCAATTTTAAGAGAATATACAGCGCCAAACACCAACATTTATGTTGAAACACAAAAACATGGTTTAGATAATACATTTAACAAAACTGTACAAAAAAACAACAAACACTGTGAGATGCAAAGTATTTCAAGCAACAACAGTAAGACTATGCTCAATCAAGTCTACAGGAAGGTGGGGAAAAAAAACCGATACAAGATCAAAACAAAAAAAAAGAAAGAAAAAAAGATGCAAGCAGAGCGAGAAGAGTAAATTGGGAAGAAAGAAAAATCACAGCCAGGAGGAGGATGACACATTAAGTGTCAGGCAACTGATTTTTGCACTGATGAGTACACAGCAGGAGGTTATGGAGGGCATGACAGAGGACAGCCATTTCATCAGCCATTCTGTTATACAATCATAAAGTCACTGTGCCGGCCATAAACATGTTTTTTTTTGCCCCTCGCTGTTGCTCGTTATTTGATTCTCAAAACCTGGAAACAGAAACATTAACAATAACATAACGATTTATTGTAGTAACACGCAAAGATTAGTGAATATACTTTGTTTTCCCGTGTGAAAAGGCAGAATCAAGTCAAACTAAGAAGCACAGAGATCGCGCAAATTTGAGCCAGAAAAAGGAGCGGACGTGTCAGAGTGGCAACAATAAGGAGAAAGCTGGAAGACAAAGGATTCTGCTTTTGTTTGCTGGGAGCATCATTATGCTTAGGAGGTCAGAGAAACGCTGTGGCTCGATCGTCCGCTGCTTTATGGACAGCAGTAGATAAACTGAGACGTGGTGCCAACACTTCTAGGAAGCCGAGGCTCTTACTGGGTGTAAGCTGGAATGAATTGAGACAAGATGCACGGCATGACGGGAAACACCAAGCAGCAACTTTTTTTTTCTTACTTAAAAAAGAAAGAAATCAATATGCTTATTTCCATCTATTATTGCAAGCCTAATATTGTAAAAAGAAAAAAAAAAGGCTTACATGAAAAATCTGCAGTAGCTGGCAATTTTTAATATGACTAATCATCAGAATAATCAACAGATTAATCAATAACTAAAATAGTAATTACCTGCATCCCTACATTTACTGTTTGAAAAGATGAATGCAGCATTTATGCTCACATAGAGCAGTCAAAAAATAGGTTAGGTAGCTAAAGCAAAACTTCCATCCGTTTCATAATTCATCAGTTTTATCACAAGATGCCCATATCAGAACCGTTTCCCTGATAGTAACAAAAGCTGCAGGATGCAGGCCCACTGGAAAGTCACCAGTCATAAAGTCACACTACTGACTCTCTTGCAATGGAAAATCTTTTTCCACTTGCTTAACAATTTGGACAGTTTTCTTAATGAAGTTCTGGTGAATTGCTCTGACCTTTGAACTGTTGCAGCAGAAAGCCAGTGTCAGACATGAACTACTTCAACATGTTAACAAATAGGCATCCACTCAATATGAATACGGGCGTAAATTCTGAGAAGATCCTGCTCACAACAATTGAAGATGTCAGTAAAAATTTATTGAAACAGCACGCCAAGACTTTTCTGAGTGTCCAAGTGGACGTCACACCATAAACACAGCTTCATAAAGCTATAAAAATAAAAGCTTCCCATGAGGTACCTCGTAGATAATGGATGAGGACAACCAGCCAGGGATTTGATCTGCAAGTCTTCTAGATATTAATAATAATGGAAAAAATACAATAGCATGTCATTCTTCCTCTGGGAGATTTTAACACGTCCATTGTAAATGAATGGGTCTTGACTTTGGCCGTCAGCCCCCTATGTAGTTTCCTCCAATCCCATCTCTAAAAGAGGGGATTATGGGAAATTGGCTTCATTTAACAAGGAACAAAGAGTTGTCTCACACAAAAATGCAGAAAAGGTCAGAAGACAGATAAACACACCCAGTATAAAATCGAAGGACAAAAAAAAATAAAAAATACAACAGTGAAAAAAAAGTCAATTCTGTTACGTACCATCCTTATAATGACGGCAGGACTTTCCATACTGTGTTAAACCAAAAACATGTACATGCATACATTCACTCACACACACACACACACACACACACACACACACACACATGCACGCGCACACACAAGCTCAAAAGGGCACAACAAATAAAACAGCAAAAAAGTTGCATTATTCAATTGAATGGCATTTTTATGGCTTCTTACAATTTTCTTAGTCACCTTGAGGGGAAACAGGTGACAGAAAAATATGAAGTGTAGATAGATGCATATGGTAAAAAAAAACAAAAACAAAAATCAAGGTTATGAGATAGAGGAAGCAATAAGATGAGGAACTCAGGAACAAGTTAAAAGAAAAAATAAATACAGATAAAAATATAAAATATATGTTAAAAAAAAAACAGAAAAGGGAATAAAACAGTTCAGACAGTCATAATCACAAAAGGTTTTTTCCACACACATTTTCTGTGTACTTTTTATTTTCCCCATCTTCCTCATATGGGTCCAGTAGTAATCTCAAGTTTTCTCAACTGTTTCAGATAGAAAAAGAAGAAACAATGTTCGAGTTGTTTATCTCAAACAGGGAAGCAAACTGGAGGCATGTGAATGCAAATGAAAAGCATGCAATGACTAGTGAATGCTTTATGGTGGGGATAATCGACAAATAATCAGACTGATTCGTTTTATTTGGCTTGAAATGGCCGTCCTGATTAAATATCACATTCTGATTAAACCAAAATAACCTTAAGTGACCTCCTGCTGGTATGTAAGATTTATCAGTCTTATCGTGTTTATATACAACAATTCTTTCTTGGTAATGCAGAATTAATTAATTAGTTACATTTTGCTCTGGTGTATTTCTATGTTTTGCATATTCACACACTGGTGGTGACATAATGTGGATACATTTAGATCCCTACTTTTAGAAAAAAAGTAGTAAAGAAAAAGCCAATTTAGAGAAACACAAACAGGACCATGTGACACTTAAACACACAGTCTGTGTGTGTGTGCATGTGTGTGTGTGTGTGTGTGTGTGTGTGAGTCCACTGCGAGTCAGTGGTAGTGTATTATTTCCCTCTCACACCTGCAGTCAATCAAACCAACAAGGTATCGTGTTGCAAAGTCTGCATTTGTCAGCTCATAATCTGCGATTCCCAGAAATATCAAGAGTTGTCACTTAAGGGACTACGGGAGCGGATTTGTCAGCTTAACTGCCAAATAACAATTATTGGAAAGAAATGCTATTTTTTCCCCTCCGCTTTTGTCTGAGTGTCTTCCCATCAGTCTTTCTCCAGTGATATTTTTTTCTTTTCATACATTTTCCCCATTAGTGCAAGCAGTCATCTCTCGCTGTGATTCTTTGCAGACTATCTGAAATTTGTCTTGCTTACAGATAACCGCTTTACTCTAAAGCTCCCAGGAAAAGAACCTGACATTTGAAATCTTCTGTCATTTCCTCTCCTCAAGGCACCTGACCAAGTTTTTATTTTTTTTGCTTGTCGTAATAGGGAGTCTGTCGTCATTTTAACTTGTGAATTTATTTTTCTGAAATGACTTTGTGTGGGTGGGTTCATCATCCCCTTTATCATGTTAAGATATTCAGGATTTGAATGGTAGAATAATTTTGTGCTTAGACCTGTCTATTGCTTCAAACCACCTGGAGATACAGCTGATGGCAATTAAAAAACAGGCAATCATTTGCATTTGACCTAAAATTATTTTAATAATTTTGTGACTGCTAGTAAGTAAAATGGCAAACTGTCTACAGGAGAGAGGCACAGAAAATGTATATTTATTTTAAAGGGGCAATTAAGCAAGAAACTGCTCTGCTTCTCTCCATCTCAAAGAAAGAAAGAAACTTTTCTGCTGTCACTTCAACGTGATGACTTAGGCAACTCACTGGTCAGGTGTTTTCATCATGCAACTGGCAAATTGCAAAATTGAAACGGTTACATTTAATGGAAAATATTTTTTATGCGTCAGATTGAAAAGCCTATTCAGAGCCATAATAGGTTACATGATCAAATACAGGCCTACTTCACACACAAGGCTAAACGGTATAACAAGAGTAATTTAAAACTGGATTCTTTACACATTGAAAAAAATAAAAATGCACTTTGCTTCAGAAAACACTACAAATCTCTGCACAAACTAATAGATAATAAAAGCATTTCAAGCTCTCCAAACTACAGAGCTACCAAAAGAAGCAAAGAAAAATGCTTTTGGAACAAGGCTGGAAACTACAGAGTCAAATAATCGACAAACACATAAATAGAGCCCAGAGCAAGAAAGTTCTCCCAAATTTGAAAAGGAAACACAAAGTAAATATGAAAACCTCTTCATCTTCCTGCAGCTTTGGTGCAACATGTTGTTCGAAAGTTGTTGTTTTTTTCTTTCTTTGTATCGGTATGAGAGATGGGATGGCAAACAAAAAGCTCAGTTTTAAAGTCACAGTTTGGTGAAGTTTTGGTGCAGTTAGAGCTACAGACATGAGAATTTTTTTTATTTTTTTTATTCAACGGTGAATATGTGGACATAAGAAACAGAAGTATATATTTTTTGAAAATTGGATATAGACAAAATTAACTGAAAATGAGTCAATTAGCTATACCCGACTGGTATTATTTGCGCTGCATTTAAATGTGGCGCTTTGATAAAGAGTTCAGTCCCACGTAGGTCTGTCACGATTACAAATTGTGATAGAAGATAAATTGTCCCAGAAGTTATCGCGATAAACGATGATATTGTGTCAAGACCATTTTTGAGTAATAAAATGGTGACTGCATGGTAATGCTACAATACGTTCTCAAAGATCAATAAACTTTAATTTCTAAAGAACATTTAACACTGAAACTGCAAGACATTTTAAATATCCAAAATAAATAAACAAAACAGAAAAGATAAATAAAACTGAATCATGAAGATTCTATAAACAAAATTGTCCTTCAAAAAAGTGATAGTTGAGACCAAAGCATCAAACTTAAGACCAATTTTGGTAGAAAGAGAGAAAAAAGAAAAACGATAAGTTGTGTACATGGACATTATTGAGATCATTTTAATTTATCATGCAGTTAACAGGTTCCTGAAGCATTTGTTATGGCTTTGGCGAGTTCCGCGTCGTTCGCAACACTACACTGCAGTTTACCGTAGAGTAATTCCAGTTACAGTCCATTCAATCCCGTTTCAGTGGAATAACTAAATCCAATATGGAGTCAGCTAATAGGGCTGGGCGATAAAATGCTAACGATAGCCGTCGCAATGGAGGATAGAAAATGCGTCCAATAGAATGTTGATCATTTCTCTGAACTTTAATCTAGAACAGCATGGCATTCTGGGGAATGTAGGCAGAGGACATGCTTTCGCCACCGTCCTTCATAACCGCTTAAAAATAAAAGAGCAAGAAGGAGTTAAGGGAAAAAATGAGAACAAGAGCATTACAAAGAAATGTGTAGATAAGAGAAAAGGTCAATTAATTAATAATTATCGATATTGTGTGATTTTGCCCAGCACCATCAGCTGCATCCCTTGTCCCTGTTCAAAAATGCCAATTTTAATTTAATCCATGAAACATTCTTTCTCCAACATTGACTAAAAAAGGATCATGTTCTCAAACAGCAGCCTGATGATTGTGACAAGTTCTCCAGTTCTGGTTCGTATGCATTATCCATACAGAACTTAAGTTTTTGGGTTTTCCCTCATCAGTTTTCTTTTTAAAGTCATATAGGAGGGGTCCATACTCTTCCTCAGTTCATCATATTTAACTACAAAAATGGAAAGCAAAGAAAAAAATAAAGAACTGAAACCAAATCAACACGGATACACAACTCCAGACGCAATTCAGTTTGAAGACTTGAGTTCTAACACTTGGTATTTACACACCTATTCTTTCCACTTCAAGGAAAGAGCCGTTATCTGTCTACCTTTAGTGGTTTGGACATTTATGTGTGCAGGTCTGAACAACAGTAATTGTTTGGGTGGGCGGGAGATTCAGGTAAAGCTCTAAAACGTGCTCTATCCACCAACGGTGTTCATAGTGCCTCATACGTGAAATAAAGGGTAGCGGGGAATACTGAAGAATGCGAGACACTTCAAACTGCTCTCTGTGCAGACATAGAAAGGAGTAGGAGTATTTAAACGGCTTTACAGTGAATGAAGAACAACATTACCATCTGACCCTTAAAGTGCAGAAAGTCCAATGGGAAAAAGCACACTAGCTTTGGGCACATGAAAAATTTAAAACACACTCAATGGTCAAATTTACAGACTCAAAAGGAAAACAGTCGTGAGAAGAAAAAAAAACAACAAAAAAAGTAAGTATAGACCATGAGAAGCTCAAGTGAGTCCTGGCTAACGTCAGTGTCATATTACATGCTCCCCTGTTAGATTTTTAGCTGTAATTCTTGAAAACTTGAGGAATTCAGTCACTGTTTATTGTTCCCACAGAGTTCTTCGAGATGACAAAGGTCATGATATTTTAAATTAAACACTGGCAAAGGCATGTTAAGTACCAGTAAATATATTGATGTACAAAGAAATCAGGTGACCAGTGCTCACCAGTGGATGGCAGGTCAGAAACTCAAAAAAAAAACACAGGTTTTTAAGTAACTGGATGCAAAATGTAGCCACTACCACTTTGTGTACCACTCTACGGTGCGGATGCTGTTACTGTACGAAGAAACCTTAAAAGTTACAAAATAATAACAATAACAATAAGAAGAAATGTCAATTCAATTCAAAAGATACTTTCTTTATTCCAACAGAATCCAGGCAAGTACAAACTTTACACAGCAAAACTTCTCTACTTTATCCTTGTTTAGCTTCAGTACTCAGCCTGTCATGGAGCATGCTGTATTTTAGCAAAAATGTGTTATTAATCTATGGTAATAATTGCTCTTGCACCATTCGAAACATTTTGGGACTTGCATTGTTCCAAATCTACAACCTTTATAAAAATTAGACCACAAAGATTATATCTAAAGGCGAGGCGTGTAAGAGAAAAGTACCAAACAAAATATCCACCGTGAGATGTCAATCATGTATGTCTTTGATGTAAAATATTAAGATTTAATGGGTTTTAATCAGTTTAAATAGAACCAACTGTCCCTTTCAATATAGTGGTACTTTTCTGCTCTGGCATTTTTAATACAAACTTGTTACATCAATGGCAAGGGTTGGGCTTTGCAAAATGTAGACATTTAGCGCTTAAGTTAAATTGGGCAAGTCCTGACAAGGTAACAATGACTGGGCTCTCCAGAGAAACACATTAGTATCTAACTGATTTCTATCTACTTTACGTTTAAGCAAAACTTCTTCATTGGCATCACACTGGCAGCTTCCCCTGACTCAGAAGCAAAGCTTTTTTTAAAGAATCGCTTCCTCTGCACAATCGCCCGCTTTAGGACCGGGATGTTCATTCAGATGTTAAGATGACAATTATTTGCCAACAGATAAAAAAGGGTCTGTGCCAGCATTGAAGACAGTTTGCCTAAACTATCTCGACATGCTGGTATAAAGAGAGTCAAACGCAGTGGATTGTTTTTCTTTTAGGCCACTCAGCAGTTACTTGCATGCGGGCATATTCTTTATAGCTCTGTGGGATGGAGGAAAAAAAGAAATCAAAACATTTCAGCACAGTCATTAGCTGCCCTCCTCTGCATTCCAGCCTTTTTATGCTTTATTTCCTCTATCATGTAGAATTTGATAATATTCACATGTGGATAGGAGGTGAGAGACATGCTGCTTGAATTGGTGAGAAAGTAGCCAATGAAAACAAAACAGATTGGGACATAAGACCGTCTTCGCTGCATATAGAAGATTAAAGTTTTTGAAGCAAAAGGTGCCACAGCTGTAAAGGTCACGAAGTTGAGACATGTCTGGAAAAATGATCAGTGGTCTTCCTCAATTCCCAGATGTACTTTCAAACATTTAATAACTAAAGCCATCATTCGCTTTCCATCTTGTGAAAATGAATGCAACGTCCGGACATGCAGCGTATACCAACATGTCAGCAGTAATTACTTCTAATAGTTAAAGTCACGGTGAGCAGCTTATTGCACATGCAAGTATACTAGCTGTATTGGTAACTGACCTTGTACCTCATTAGCCTTCAGAGCCTAACAATAGCATTAGTGCCTAATAACTGGGCACATAATCTGTTCCTAATTAGCCTCATAAACTACTCTAATATGTTATGTGCATCTGCTTAGGTAAGCACGGTTAGTCTCAGAAGACCCATTAGATAATCAGGACCAGCAGCTTTTGAAAAAACTTTAAAAATATAACAAGGATACCCGACTATACATTCAGCACTTGCATTTTAGTAGAAAGTAAGCGCATTCCAGCATTATCAGCTCAAGTGCCTATTGTTTGCTACCTTAAGAAATTTTGCTATTCATAGAAGCACAAGTACATAGTCTAAGAAGAGCAGCATGGTGGTTACGATTAGGGACCGCAGCTTCAGCTCCTATGGCGTCCTATTCTTTTACTTTGATTGCATTTTGTCACTTTTTCCCTACCTTGAGGGGTTCACTAAACTATATTCATTGATCTAATTTGCTGTCACTCTGCCTCTGCCCTCCTAATCATCTGGTTTGAGAGAGTGTGCAACTCTCCGGTGGCTCCTTATTCTCTTATTTCCGCAGCGTACCAAGCAATTTCTTTGAACAAATCAAGAGTGAAACTTGATATAAACCCTGATTTTTTGTGATTTCTTCACATGATTCACCCCCACTTCAATCCCCTCTTGTCCATAAGAGAATTAATAAGCTACCATGTAAACAAATGCCAGGCTTGCAGCTTCGAATGCCCAGGTTGGACCAAATGTTATGTTTCTAGTGAAATGCAAGGTGTTACATTAGGATAGTGGCTCAAAATGTCTTTCCTCCCACAGGGAAAAAATCCATCATGTCTCTCTATAGGAAATAATGTTTACTTTGATATTAAATATGGTATAAATTTCAAAATAGACTGATATGCCCATTTCTTTTCTTTTTACTAGCTGGAAAATTTATATATTCAAGCTTTCCCTGTTTATTTTTTCCAAATGATCTTAATGTAGAACTCTAAGAATATTTCTAACAGCCCAGTGAGCTCCAGGTGTCTTACACCGAGCAGCAAATTGGCATCAGTCTCACACAGGAGATGGCGAGCCAGATACACTATAAAGATCATGCTCTGAGCTAAGCTGGTGAAACTAATTGGCTGGTCAATAACATGAACAGCTGGGAAAGGGAGTGACCACTAGTTGCACAGTTTATTTAATGGCTACAACAATCAACATAAATCAGACTGCTCATTAGATATCATCCATCAGTCATAGTCCAAAGAGAGGTTTGTTTTCTCCGACTCTTTTGCAGGCGCGCTCTCACTCTCCTCCTTTCTGGCTTTTTGAAGATGTACCATATCGGCTGCGATCGTTTTACTGCCTTGAATCTACAATTATATTTTTTTTTAAAAAAAAGAATTACGACGAGGCTTGCTTGTCAGATTAAAAGTACCTTTTGGAAAATTACCTTTAACTTGGTGCTAAATATTCGTTTCAGTAAGCTTGCGTTTCCGTATTAAAAATGTTTCTTAATAGTCTGATGCAATACTCCAATTTCAAATCTGGAAAATTATTATAATTAACAAAAAAATACTTTTAAATATGTTTATGTGTGTAATTAATCTATATAATGATTTTCTCTTAATGAACAGAGCTGCTGAAATAAAATAACTTTAAAAAATTGTTAAATATTACTGCAGTATCCGGGCTTTAGGCTGCTATAAAAGAAAGGAAAACAAAAATTACAAATATTGGCTTTTAAAATATTTTGTGCTTGATGCAAATTATTATTTTTTTAAATTCCACAAAAAAGTATAAAAGGCAAAAAAGCAAATAAAAATCTGAATGTGAAAGTAAAATGCAACAGAGAATGAAGGGGACCAGATGTGACACCTGATGGTATTCAGCATTTATTCTGACCACAGCTTTATGCTAAACCGCCTCAGTTCATCCCATTATATTAAAGCATTAGTGTGTGTGTAGGTGTGTGTGGCTCTAATATAACTTATTTTGGGGGTCATAAATAACCTCAAAGTAAGACATTCATGCACAGAATTGTAGCTCCTCATAAATCTCAATGTAATATGTTGGTAGGAGATGAGCCCTTTTCTATATTTTTCCTCTCAACAGTCTCACCTTCCCATGAATTTTCCAGCAGCAATAATCACTGCAGTCAAACCCTGAACTCCATCAACATTACCGCCTCTTTTCCCCGCTTTCCTGATATTCCTCTGGAATTTGAAGAACTGTAAGAGTCCTTTCTTGACATCTTTTGGACAAATAAATGCTTTGACAAGACTCAAATATTTCCATAGCTCCTAAGCAGTATGACTGTTTAGGGGACACTTTAACCTGCAATAAATGCTACAATGAACCTTGTGGATTAAAAAAGCTCAACAGTGCATTTCTTTCTACCAAATTCATTGTACCAATTCTTCCTTTCACCTTGATATAATTTCACTGTTTTCTACATAGATAGGGATACATAATGATGACATGCAGACTTTGAGCTGTCAACTGGACCTGTTTGCAATATTCTAATGCAAGTCACATTTTTCCTCTTCTCCTTCCTGAAAGACGTAGCAGTGAAGCAATTTAGCATCAGTTTTATCCCAACTGGTAGCCAAGTTGGTACTGAAGCTACCTGCATCACAGTGTCAACTGCCTGAAGGCCTCTACTTAGCTGCTTAAGAGAAATAACCCAACATAATTTTATGGAACGTAACTAACATACAACTAGTTATGTTCATGCATCCAGCTGTTAGATGATATAGATATAATTAGTGCAAACAGCTTTGTTTTATTTAATAATTGGAATCATGGATGAGCTACAATTCTGGAAAAACTCTGTTGCTGTAACCATCTAAAAAAATCAATTAAAAGAAACAAATGTAGAGTTGTGAATTGTCTACATAGTTATGGTAACTTATCTCATTACTTGTTATGTGAGCTAGCGAGAAAACACAGACAATAAATATGAAGGGGCCCAAATCAGAACCTTGCTGAATCCCATATGTTATTTTTCTCAGCTCCAATGAAAAGTTACCCATTGAAATGAAGTCCCTGTTTCTTCGGTGAGACTCAAACAAGTCACGTTCTGCACCAGAGAGTCCAATCACTTCCCTAACAACAGTAGCTACCACTGTATGAGAAAAGAGTTAAACAAAAATACATTTTATAGCATGTGAATCATTTTTAGTGAGAACTAACAGGTAATAGATTGAATAACAGATTATTTGGTCAATTCCACTTCAACTAATCAATCATGTAGAAGTGGGTAGACTAAACAACCAAATTAAATATATTTTTTAATTTTAAGTGTGATTGATGGCAATGAGTACAAGGAACAAGGGTGCATAGGAAGGAGTGATAGAAGGGGAACAAACAGAGAGGCAACGCTGGAAAATATGGGCTGGTTAGGCAAAAAGATGAAAATCTTGTTGCCACTCAAAAAACTTGTTAGAAACATGATAGAAAGGGAAGAATAGCAGCGGAAGAAAACGGCGCGGAAGCACAGGCCATCGGTCACAGAGAAAGCAGGCCTGACACCCGTGCATCAATAATTCAGATAAATACGGTTAATGAGCGAGATCCAAACAGAACACCCCTGAATTTACTGGGAGAAGAGTGAAACGCTTCCCAGTATGAAACGCTGCTATTTTTAGCCACAATCGGGGTTTTATTGACAAGAGGGGAAGAAAGAGAAGGGCACAATATTCATCTCTTTTCACCCATGAAACAGAAAATCACCAGAGACTGAGCTCTAGCATGCATATTTCCACAAGACACCAGGGAAAAAAAAAAAAAAAAAAAAAAAAAAACTAGAGAAAGAAACATCTCTCCCAAAAAAAACAGTACTTGATGAGGGTTTGTGGGGGGGGATTGAAAGCTGAACACCAAAACACTGAGTCATTACTTCAGTGGAGATGTCTGTGACAGATGGAAGAAATAACAGAGAACAAAGGTCCTTAACATTATTTAATGTGCACAAGCTTTTACTTTTAACAGGGTTTTCTATACGACAATAAAGCATTTTGAAAAGGGAGATTTTCTTTTGTCTCAAAAACATTATTCTTAGTTTTTGTTGTTTAAAAAGTAAACACTATAACACCTTTGAAAACCAGTATAGTAAATGTTGACCTCTAGCTGTAGAGTTGTTCATTTTGTTTTTTTAATTCACGCTAAACTTATGTACTTTTGAGCTATTAAATATGGTTGGAGTGGAAAAAATAAAATTTGGAAAAATTTTAAAAAATGGAAAATGTGTCATCTGGAGAAAAAAAACAAAACAAATAATTAGAGCCATTTGTAGTAACATTGACATATGCATCAGAGCCATGAACTAAAAGTGGTAACGTTACCAAACAATACAAAGATTAGGGGAGTTTTCATAAAAACTAAAATCTTAAAATATCAAGCCAACAATGTAACAAATTGTAACCATTGTAACATTTCAAGCTGGTTCCCATTTCATCCCTACCCAAGAGACGGCACTAACCCTGCAAACATCCAAGTATCAATTCATTGTAGCAAATGAATGAATAGTTTAACTTATGACAAAACTACTAACTAAATCCAAACATACATATATTTACTAAGGGCCAAAGAGAACTACAAAAAGTCATATTTTGTCAGCCTGCAGAAATCACAGCTTTAAAACCTGTCATTTCAAAAGCACATTAGGAATGCAAAAACTGTTAAGCAGTAGTTACTTTTTCTAATATGAAGTTATCAGAGCGAAAAGAAACAGTCAAAACTGCTTACACAGTGTTCATCTTTAAAATGCTCCGGCTTAAAGTCTGCAAGGAGCTTTGGTTATGCCCTGAAGGGTCAACCACAGAAGTTTATTGGACCTCTGTGTGCAGAGGTAGCAGGCTTTTATTATTCCGATCCACTTATTAGACTGGTCCCTGGGTGGTACCAAGCACACAACTTTGTAATCTCCCTCTCTAGATATATACCTCTCCAGATATTACTGTCCCTGCTTCAGAATCACAGTCCTGAACTTTGTTTCCTCCTCTTGCCTCCCCTGACTATGCATGGGGAGGGAAGTGCTTACGCAGCCCCTTTCTTTGTGCTGTGGTCAGCCGGAAGACAAAAACTCACCACTGTCTACAATTTAGAGCTGAACTGGGGTGATGCACAAGAGTCTATCTAAATACTTTTAACATCTTTTACCCATTAAATGCCTCTGCCTAAGGAGTATCTGGAAGCTTCTTAAAAACGAAGAAACTCCTAATGCCTTTATTCCTGTGTCAATTTACCTTAATTGAATAAAAGTACAGTTTTCTAAAAACGAGACGAGGAGAAAAGAGGAAAATGCCTGAAAAGACTTCATTAAAGATTCAACAATTTAAGCTTACTTGAGCATAAAAGAAGCTTTAAAACTATAATCTAAAAGTACATGAAGATCCAGGTAGTCGAGACAAAGCTACAAGGTATAAAGATCAAGGCCAAAGCCCCTGTTAACGCTCATGTTGATTTCTCATGTGGCAAGCAAGACAAATCATGGTGTCAACACGCATTTAAGCGGCGGCAAATTAAACAGCCGTTTAATGTTTTTTGAGGGCTTTGAACTTTACGGTGCAGCTTTTACATTACAGACTTGAATGGAGGACAGCTCACTCAAAAACAACCAGTGGATTTCAGGGGGTTTTTTTCTGTTTCTCTGAACTTCAATGAACAACCAGTTGATTTGAGAGCAGAATCACTTCCATTTTCTGCAAGCACTCCACTGATTAACCCCGACAAAGAAGAATGTACAGTAAATGACAACAAAACAAAGAAGGCAGGAAGAGGGAGATGTGTAGAGTCAAAACTGAGATTTTCTAAGCCGTGGAAGCATTTCACACAAAAGAAAAGCTAAAAGCAGATTGTAAAAAGCAGAGTTCTCTTCCACTGCGGTAGTGCTACCCCAATGCATTGGCACCAAAAATGTTAACACTGGGCAGCAGTGATGACAACTCTGGATTACTAAACTTTTGTTATAAAGTCTCTGTGTTTTCCAACGCATTAGAAGTGACAAACGATGTTGTTGGCATACAATTTGTGTGTATGTACAACCAATGAAAATAAGAGTTTCTCCATCCTGAAATAATGGCTGGAATAGAGCCAAGCAACGTTACTTTGACGCAGGAAGCATAGCAGAAGCCAGACAGGCTAAAGGCTAATGTTTGTGCAGCTGTAGTCTCTCTTACTTTAGCTAATAGGTAGGACATTAGTTGGGCGGAATGGGGAAAGAGAGTCGGAAGAAGATATGGAGACTAATTACATCGTTGGCAAGAAGAGCTGGTATTTGGCTGTTTAAGGTTGGACAAACACAAACTGCAAATTATGTCGAGTGCATGTTCTGACAAAGTCGGGGAAAACCACAAATCTGCTTCACCATCTGAACCAGCGCCACCAGCTGGAGCATGCAGAATGTAAAACTTAATCCCAGATGAGAGTGAGTGTATCCGACTCCCCAAATCAAAACTTTTGGGTGGAGTTTTCAGATCAAATTGTTATATTTTTATTTTATAGTTTTGGTCGGGGGGGTTCTTAAAGATTATAAGAGATTGTATTAGGTTATTTTTTTGTCTTCTTACATTTCTTTTCTATTGCTTATTCTTAAAAAGCAATATTCAAAATGAACTAGAATTAAATTAAATTTCAATTACACTGTTATTTATCTGTTAACAAAAGAATGTCCTGTAATCCTGGAAGATTTTAGTTTAAAATTAGCCTCTAATTTATCCAAAGCAGTAGCATAATGTTCAATGACATGTTAAACTTTTAAAAGTAAATCTCTAAAAAACAAAAATCACCTTCTATTATCTTAAAATCTCACCTAATAGATCAAGAAAACAAAAATAGCAACTTGTTTTATATGATTTCCATCCATATCAGCTGATGTGAAAAAAAATTTCATTGAGATAGGATTGTTTTTCCATATCGCCCAGCCCGTATATGACACACACCAGCCAGCCCCAGACAGAAAGGGCAGCGAGGGAGGCCAGAAATCGCTGAGATGAATACAAAGTGCTGCATCACCATTTTGTCCATTTCCAGCTAAATAAGATCTTCCTCTGCCGGCCCCACCTTTCTGTCATGGCCCTAGGCTGGCAACTGCGAAAGTAGATTCCACCCATTATAACCCTTCAATATCTCTCTTGTGCCTCCCTGAAAGTAAGTCTGTGTGTAGGTGAAGGTCCGTGTGTAGAGGGTGGCATCTTTCTTTCCTCTATTTAGTGCTATTGGAGAAGCACATACCTAGATACATTTCAGATGTGTGGGAGTCTATAAAATGTGCTTTTGACCCTTTAGGTGATAGAAGGCGTATCTTTGTTGAGCCGTTGCAATCAGGACCAAAGCTATAATGTGAATCTTTTCTGCGCAATGGATAAAATACAAAGTATTGTTCAAAATAAGCACCCTCATCAATAGATGATCACAAAAGTGCTCAACTATCATAGTGCATAAAAGTAACAATTCATCACTGCATGCTATGAGCTATAATTTTAAATTGACCTCCTACCTTCTCTTTCTGTCTCCTTCTCTGTAATTGCTCCTTGTAGTCACACTAACAGCTTTCTTTCAGTTCTCCTTTAGATGTATAATTTTCTCTGAACTTTAAACTCCTGATGTCACGTCCTGCATTAAAGAAGCGTTATTCAGACCCACTCGTTAAGTGGAAAGTGTGCGATTTAAAGACATATCCAGGCCAGATATGAATCAACGACAAAGTAATTTAGATTAAAATGATAAACGATGGCCTTTATTAAACTGCTTGGTCTCATAAGCCGTATCGCGCCGCTGTGGTATTTGTCACTCATGTCCAATGGTTGCATTTAAGAATCCCAATTCATGTGCCAATGCTGAACGCTATAAAGCACGGCAAACATGTCGCTCTCAATTATTTATAGATTTACTCACCCATTTATATGCTTTTCCATCAGTGGTTAATCTGCCTATTTATTCCTCATTTATTCTTTCACTCAGTCAGCTTTTTGTTCTGTTGACACATCCAATTCTTTGCTCATTTATATGCCTGTCGACCTGTCAGCCATTTTCCCCGTACATTCCTTCTTTGACTCCCTCCATAATCTTCTCAAATACTTCCCCATCATCTGCACAGTCAGCGAAATAAAATGGTGCAGTTGAAAAAGTATATCAAAACATTTAAAACATCCCTCTGACTTTGTTTAAATAAGTGGTTCTAAAGCAACAGGATCTGAGTTTCATTTATCCACTTTTAGCAGTGCGGAAAACTTAAGAGTCACATCCAGCAGCCAGGACTTTAGAGGCCTCGCTTTAACGGACACGGAGTTATGATAATAGAGATTCAGACAGTAATAATCCATCTATTACTGACTGGGTAATATTCTCTTAAATAGAACTAATTTTCTGTTATAAGTTAGTTATTATCTTATGTTAGAAGTTGCTACAGATTACATGTCAAAAATAAATAAAAATACAACAGCTCTTGCTTTGTTTGCTTTTGTTTTAATATTTATTCTTCTTTTCCTCACCCAATACTCACCCAATATTTAAGTCCTTTTTGTTTTGATTTGTTAGATCAGCATACGTTCTGTAAAACAGTTGTATAAAAATATATGCAATTCCTGCAAATGGTTGAGCTAAGCTTTATTTCTTATACAAAAAAGGACCCTGTGTGTTTTTTGTGTGTGTTTTTTTTTTTAATAAACCGTGTCATACCTAACTCTACATGTATTCAGAACAAATGTCTTTTAGATTACTTTTGTTTCATATTTTTATATGTTTTGGGGACTACAGGTGGAAATTAGCATTTCTAGCTATAACCTGGAACAGCACAGCTCTCCTTCAGTGGTTAATGTTTTACATTGTCCTGTCTTAAATTAAATTCATTCATTTTTATAGGTGTTATACTAACATGACTATAAGATGCTACAAAAAGTTTCAACTCTAAACTTTAAAGTTTAAACCTTGTTTCCCTGATTTTAAATTAACAAAACTCTGTTTTAGAGAAACTGCTCCTGCACAAAACATCATCATTTCTGCTTCAAACTTAAATAATTTCTGCAAACATTAAAAAAACAACCTAAAAGGAAATGTTTTAATAATAAATATTTTTATCTAAAAAAATTCACGTATGAATTTCATATATAAATCCTATTTATATATGACCAGTTTTAGGCAGTTTGGCTAAAACTGGCAGCTAAAAGCTGCAGTAAATTTATTTATTTATTTATTTATTTATTTATTTATTTATTTATTTATTTCAAACAGACAGAAAAGACAATCAAGAAAAAAAGAAAAACAAAATAAAATAGAATGAAACAAACTTAAGAAATAAAATGTAAATTATACTTTGGTGATCAGTGGAAAAATTCTGTGACTAGGAATTTTAAACTATTAAGCCTGAAATTGATTATATTCTGTACATTGACTGATTTATTATTATTATTATTATTATTATTATTATTTTAAACATTTTATCTTATCAGTCAAAAAATTTTTTGTTTATATCAGCCTCACAGTTTAAATTAAAGTGTCACAGACACATACGAAAGTGCATCCAGGCTATACACCAGCTGATTCGCAGATTAAAATGGAAACTGCAAACGCCATCTACCTGGCACAACCCTCTGCTTGCCAGCTGACAAACGATGTGCCACCAGGACAACAGCTCTGTATGAAAATGCATCTGTTTCAAACGGGGCACGCTCACGGCTGCACTCAGGTATTTCAGGACCCAACCAGAATATTTTGGTATCAGTAGAAAGCTTGCAAATTTAGCCTTTAAAGCAGAGCATACAAAAAAAAAAAGGGCTCAGGGGACCAAAACTCTCAACGCAATCACTTTACTTAAGCTGTCCGGCTGTGCAGATCTCAGAAAACAAGACAGACAGGAGGCAAAACGAAAACAAGCATTAAACAACCGTCACTCACTACATGTAAGAACTGAGAGGGCAAAAAAAAAAAAAAAGAAAAAAAAAAAAGAAAATCACTCAAGTACCAGACAATGTTTAGAACAACAGCTTGTCAAAGAAAACCGTCTATTGTGTCTGTAATGAAAATGAGAATGGGCAGCAGATGAATAATGCACGAGGATTATCAACATTCAGAATGCAAACGGTTAGAGGTAAGATGCATCAGGGTTTCTAAAAATTTCACTCACACTTGGACAATATAAACAAACATTTTTTTCTGCACTGATGCTCATTAAGTAACTGAATTTTCACAGTGTTGCTAAATTTTATGTTTACAGCCGACTTCAACAACAAAACCAGAAAGTGGTGTGTCATCCCGAGCATTACAGACTGCTATAATATGTCACTTCATTTTTTTTTCTTGCCACACTTTGAATTTACTTATGAAAAAATATATATTCTGCTGACTGGAAATATTTCCAGTGGTTAAAAACACATAAAATACTTGTGAAGATGCAAAAGGAGCATCACTTATAATAAGATAAAACAACTGACCTGAACATACTGCTTGAGTCATTAACCAATTAATATTAGCTTGTTGTACACATGCTACTATGTAAACAGCAGAACAGCAAAAGGTATTATATTGTCCAGGGTGTATACACATTTTAATTCAGTAAGTCTATGTTTGCGCTTAACTCTTCAAAAATAATAGATATTAGTTGTTATTAAAAGTGTAATATTCAATACGTTATTTTAACAAAATTATTGGTTTTCTGTTGGAACTAAAATATTAGATCAAATCATCAAAATTTTGTCATTAAAACCCTGCAGACCATGAAACTGATTAGCAAATCTTGTTATTTTATAAGTGACATAATATTAATACAAAGAGTTTTGATTAATAACGATCATCATGAGAGTTATTTAAGCAATAATATGAAGATTAGTGATTTTCTGGCTCAGTTTTGAATGAAAACCTGATTAACCACAAGGAGTTCTGTGTACACTTTCATGAACAAACGCACAAAACATGCAACCAAAAATATATAAATTAATAGTTTGGGTTGAGTACATGTACATTCCATTAAAAGCTGTGAGAAACCCAGGGTTAAAACGTGCCAAGACTATCATTTCCACCTCCACCTAAATCAGTCTGTTGTCTCTATCTTTATGCCTTCAGAGTAAACCAGCAGAACCAAAGAAACAACACGGCTCTTCTGCTGAACAACAATCATCTGAATGAGATCGAGCACTTAGCTTTCCTGGGTGGTTAGTTAGACCTCTTCCGCATTCACGGATTACATGAAAGTACACCCCATATTTCCATTTCGTTTGCGGAACCCAAACAGACTTCAAATAAGGACACAACATCCACATATTGTCGGAAATATTTTACGTTGCTTTCTGACAAATTTAGTTAATAGAAGAAGAATACGTTTTGCTTGAGTTAGCAACTGCACGGCGTTAGCCTCATGACTATAGCTGCTTGCTGTTAATCTCCGATCTTCTCAAAAACACCGCTCTAAGCACATTTTCTATGTGACTGCTTTCGTTCATATCAAATATGTAATTTGTGTGTCTAAAACATAAATTAACCCGCTCTTCTCACGTGCCTTCTCATGACTACTAGCTTGAGAAATACCGGCAGGCTACACCTGTGCAGCTCCTATGCAAACAGCACGAGGAAACTAGCTGGTAAAACATGCCCAGACGGTTTAGACATTACCTCTTTCTTCTTCTGTCCTCCCCCGAACGGCAGACATATCGCCAGCAGGAGTAAAACAATCAGAAAGTGCAGGTTAACAATAGGGTTAGTCCGAGTAGACGCCATGACGGAAGGATGCTGACAGCGAGACACGTATCTGCCAAATGATTGGGTGTCGAGTTGACCAATTAGAGCTAAATTCTTGGATAGCGGAAGTGTATGGGATTTGTAGTTTTCGGCTTCGAAAGTCTTTGGCTAAACGCCATATCTGCCAACTCAGAATAAAAAATAAATAGATTGAAAGTAATTCATAAAACAGGGTTCAAGTGGCTCAATACGAAAGTAAGATATTATTTTTGGATCAAGCAAATAATTTATCTGTCAAAAGTGTGAAAGCATTGGTTTTTAGGAGCAAGGAAAGTAGGGTTCAGCTGACCGAGTGTTGCAGACGCATAGCCTACAGACGTTAATGGGAAGAGAAAAAAGATTTATGAAATCAGTAGGGGTAACATGTCACCTCAGTCTCATGATGAAATTCCTCCCACTCTTTGTTATTAATTAAATGCAGCCTATTACCCTTCCAATAAATTATTTACATGTGAAAAAACAGCCTGTGGAAGTAAGTATGCACATTTTTTGAGGCAAATTATTTGGTCAGCTCAGTTATGCACTTATTTGCTATTGTGTAAAACAGACTTTTATTTGTATGCCTTTCAGCAACCCCCCTCACCCCCCAAACTCTTCTTTTCACTCTCACTTCTACTTAGATCTCACCACCACCACCACACACACACACACACACATACACACACACCATGCTGATGAAATGAAACCTATGCTGGAATATTAAAGTCAACGCACCGTGAAACAATCATTACATATTGCAGTCTTGTTAAACCACAGTTCATTCACTCACACCCACATACTCTGAGCTCAATAATGGAAACATTCTCAGACTTTCTGGGTCTGGTTGTAAAATGATTCCAATGAACTTGCATTATTGTAATGTAGAGCTCAAGTTTCTTTTTATTGTTTTATGGTTATATAAGCTGCACTGCAGATCACATCTACTTTTGCTGTCAGGAAGGAGAAAATAGTCATGGATAAATACAGTAGGATTTTTTTAACCTCGCAAAAGTAATCCTTTAATTTTTATTTTTTTTTTACATTTAGTCATTCTACGAAAGTAAGTTTTGTTGACATTCTATGAGATAAACCTGCAACAAATACAGCATAACTGTGAAGCTAAAAGAAAACGATCAGTGATTTTAATTGAAAAAAAGAGTTTTGTCTAAAAATCTGAAAAGTGTGGTGCAAATTTAACCCTAATTAAAATTCAGCACAATCATATGTCACCAGAAGTCATTAATTTTGAAAACAGAATCCACCTGTAAGTAGTTTAATCTCAGTAAAAATACAACTATTGTGTGACTGCCTGAGTTTTATTTGACAATGTTAGTGAACAAACATCATCATTAAGACATGAGGATAAATCCATGGAAACACATAAGCAGAGGTGGTTTGTAAAACAGCATCAAAAAAGCTGTGAAAATATTCAACATCAGGGTGCATCCTTAAAATGTCTTAAATGAACGTGTCTAAAATAAAGGTCTTAAAATGCCTTAAATTATTTTTTTTAAAATAAGTTCACCTTTAAGACATTTAACATAGATCTTATATTTTGTCTCGGCAGGACTATTTAATCTCGTATTCTATGTATTGTTTTTTTTTCTCGTGGGATTTTTCTGTCTTGTCAATTCGCACACAAACATCTCCATTGTGTTCTGTGAGTCAAGACAGTTGAAGCTACTGGTATCTCACTACTAACATACCCATGCTAGTTAGCTAGCTAGCTTTTTTGCATCTATCATGGGCAAGTGCAAATTTATTGCCATTTGGCTGGACAAAGTTGACGCATTTCTGTGGAGATGTGGGTCTTAAATTCTTTTGATAATGGTTTTAAGTGTTTTACAAAGTTTTAAATTTAAGTTGGTGAAACTTGTAGAACCTGATAATGAATCCTTTCAGCAAGGCACTGTTGTTATAGACAGACGACTAAACTTATAAAAAAGCATTTTGATTGCCTTGTGCATATGGAATTCCAGTTGGTAAAAAAATGAAAATACTGCCAATGATACTAAAATCATGGGTTGAAATTTCATCATCTTTTAATTACATGCTTGCACTAATCAGGAACAATTAGGTGGTAAATAGTTCCCATTCTTGCAATGGATCTAAACCGTCTTTAGGTTCAAAATAGCTCTTTACAATGTATTTCTCTGTCACCTATAATCATTTAGCACTTTCTGTTAAATGCTTTAGTGATAATTTGAGTGATTTTACTCGTAATCAACTGCAAGCTTGTCATGGGCAATGATACATGCTGTGTCTTGCCCAAAGACACCTCGACATGTGGCATGGCAAGAGATCAAATTTCCAATCCTCTGATTGGAGGACGACCACTGAGTCACGGTCACCCTGTGGTTCAACTGTGGAGGTTAAGCAGCAGCAGTAAGGAACTTCTAATTACAAGGTTTTGATCATCAGTGATCATCAACAAACGAGACTACTTTAGTAAAAGCAAAGAATTTGCTGGTGGGGAGCATTCGGGCCGTATATTAAGACATTGGCAGGGAAGGAAAAAAAATAAACATCAGTAATGATCTTAAAGGGCCATAATTAGAAATCCCAGCAAGGTCAGGCTGCACAATGACAGGCTTCTGACAGTATGTTTAATCATAGAGTTCAAGGCAACAGGACAGTTTAATTTCATTAAACAAGTTGGGTTTGTTTTGAAAGATTGGAAGGTACAAAGCTTCTTGTTCCCAAATTGCATCTGGCAGCATGGCTTGTGGTTTGCAAATTTGCATTTGTACCAACCGCAGAACTCATAGTCTTGTCCGTCCAGATGACAAATAAGATCTAGATGGTTATTTTGCAGAGCGCTGTGTTTGCCAAAATCTATGCACGCCGTCTCAACACAAACTCTTCAAACGGATTGGCAGGCAGAGTAGTGGACAAGTGATGATTAAGTGCTGTTTTTCAGCTGCCACAAGTCCGAGATGTCTGGAACTCACCAACAAGCTCCCTTCTATAGCCACCAGCTGAACTTGCTTTAAATGATCAAACACAGCTCAGCAATCACTTCAAATGTACCAATAAAACTGCAACCAAGTTGCTGAACAAAAAGGGGGTTCAGCAAGTCATAATAGTCATGTGGACATCCAGAGTTGCATTTAAATAAGAACTATTTTCAATAAAAACTCAGGCCTTGTTCTGCAGAAGTTTCTAAAAACCAAGCAACTAAAACACCACAATACATTGACTCGTGATAGTAAATATCTGTTAAGTGTTTCATATGTTTTTTATAGCCCCGTCACGAAAGTGCGTATCTTGCTTTCAAACCATTTTGAGGCAGGACTGACACATATTATGGTCTGATGGTCATGAACATTTAATGATTAAAGAAGAGCAAAGAAATTTATTTTGTCCTATTGCAGTTGCTGTACGTTACACTACTCTTCCCAATACACAACCACACACTGTACAAATCTGATGGGGGTCACTCACATCATAAGTGACCCCCCCCCATGCCATATGTACAATACTCAGTAAGCTTTAAACTGTTTATAAGCTGTTCATTATTTTGTGAATTTTTAACCACATACAAATTATTACTTGGCATTTTGGGAAATGGAGTGAAGGCACCAATTGAGATATCTGTCTTGTAGTAGTATACACAAAATACTGTACACCACACAGATGCTGCTTGCTTTAGAGCAGCCAATGGGAATAATTGAAGAAGTTAGAAGAAAGTTAGGGATACACAGAAAGATGGAGAAACATTATTTTATTTAAGTCACATTAAAGGGGTTGTATTATGTATTTACCAGGCATACTATGTAGCACTATCAGGTAACTATGCTACTTTCAGTTGTCGTGGAAAAGCTGCATGTATCAGAAATGAATTAAAAGATATCTGACTTCCCAATTTGACGACTTGATATTGGCCTCTGTCTCTTTAAGAAGCTCCGACTCTTTCTGACACTCCGCCTTCACCACGTCATCACAACAAATGCTTCTCAATATGCCATTTATAACCGTAAACGGTTTGCTAATTGCTGCTGCTGCCGCTAGTCTGAAGGAGATACTATAGTGTAAAGTCTACCCTTACTAGAGTAGGAGAGTATGTTATTATTACTTCTATTTTGTGTTTGTATTTTTTGTACAAATCTACATGTTTCAACATTGCTGCTGGTACACTGACAAACAATAAAGGTTATTGATATTCATTTTATTATATTCTAAAATGTAAAAAATCTTTGAAAAATTCATACATGATCCATCTTTTAACATTTTTAATATGGGTTAGTCCTTAACTCTGTGAACAATAAAGCCTGCATGGGGGGCATGATCTATTCTGAGGGGAAGAAAAGTGAAAGAAAAAAACGGAGGCTTATGGATGATGTCATTTCCAGCTAGCACAGAACTGCGTGCCCATATCTGAGGTCAGGCACTCCCTTATTAAAAATAACATGGCCCCAGAAGAATGATTAATTACCTGCCAGCAGGAAGTTTATAGAAGAGATGGAGGGGAAATATGGGTCCATGAGTGACAGAAGAGGAGGAAGCAGGGGTGGACTGAAACAGAAAAGGGAAGTGGTGGAAATCATTAGAAAAGAGACAGATCAGAGTCAAAGCAAAGAATGTACAGCACGAATAGAGAGCTGTACACCAAAAATCAAGAAAGAACATTTTCAGACAACAAAGGAAGGAGGAGCAGAGAAAGAGGCGTTCGTTAAAACGGCATCAACAAACGTGCCAGTGCTCTGCAGCGTGTTAAGGGTCTGTGTGTGTGACAAAGACAAAAACGAAAAAAGAAAGGTCGTTTAGTTTACAGAAGCATTTGCTTCTGAAATATCCAAGCTATGTGGAACATAAGCTTCCATGTAAATGCTTCCCTCACAATACATCAAGTTATGAACACAGCTGCTAAATTTAAATCTTTAGACATTCATAATTTGTCAAACAGATGAAAATAGTTTCAAGCCAGCATCGGCACAAGTTAACCATTTAGCTCAATTGGCTATGAATGTACCTTCCCTGTGAATTATTGGAAGACTTACACAAGCTGTGAACAGAATGGTCCCTAATGTCAGCTGTTATACATGGCAACTAAAACGAGTCTGAATAACAAGCAAACTGTACGACTGAATATCTATTTGAGCATACACCGTGGCATATATTCTACTCTGAAACCACTATTTCTATCTAATTATTTATGTGTCACGTTTTGTCTTTAGATGTGACATTCATTCAGAAAAGACATAGAAACGACAATCATAAATTACTTAAAATATGTGCATCGTAGAGTCATATAGTTAGATATTCCCTTTCAACTTTGTTATGTGTTTATTTGATAAATTAAATTACTTGTAACTTGTAAGTATGAAAGAATAATCTATAGAGAAAAGTTCAAAGGTTATAATGGGTGAAATCGTGCAATAGGATGGCAAGTTTAGATCTTGGTCTTGGAAAGGTTGTGTCCTGTTAACAATTTCATAGATGCACATAGAGGAAATATCCGAAAAGGACTGGTTTCCATCATGATAAAGCCGTTGGAGCCATGACCGTGGCAGAGGATAAAATATTTAAGGTGAGACAGAGAAGCTGTGGGTTTAGGGAGAAAGACCTGCTTGGCTGAGGGCAGGACAGGAGGATGCTTGTGTTAAGTTCATTGCCTCTGTCCAGTCTTCCATTGATCTGATGGACTTTCTGCTTGAACCCTGTGATCTTCTCTGTCCCGGACCACACATTTCTCACATCTCAACTTCATGTTGTTTTTTTATGCTCCTCGATGATTTATTGTCTCCCGACCTGATGAAGTATCTTTTTTTTTTTTTTTTTCTGTTAAGCAGTTTCACTAGTAATCCAACGTTTGTTACTGAAGAAGAACCTCGTTGTACTGGTGAGGAGGGGCTTATCTATGCAGACTTTTAGATAGTCAAACACTTGGTTATGCCACTGATGTAATGTTCATGTGCCAGGCAGGGTGCAGCCCAGTCGGTGGCTTCGAAACAACCTGGCAAAGCTTCTTCAATTTCAGTTCTTTTTATCACAGGTTCTCTCTGTACAAGGCCTTTATATGTCAAGCAGAGGGAAAACAAGATTACGATCTGTTGTACGAAAAGGAGGTCTTCCAACAAATGTTTTTTTTTCATGTTTCCCTGATTTCTACATAAGAGATCAAATGTGTTGTTGTCTCTGGTGGAGCAGCTGACAAACTGCTAAAACCTTGAACATGTAGCAGAGACTGATTCTGATGGTTTTAATCTCCAAATACTGCCACAAACGCCATCGGGGAGTTGTGTCTGTTGCAACAGCAACAACTGAGCTGCTGGTATTGCGAGCAAAGATGACGAAACGCATACTGTTGCTGAAAGAACACTGGTGAAACGGTCTTGGTAAATAACTCGGAAAAAGGATTTTGTTGTACAGCAGCATATCTTGGAATTCACCATCTGTTGTTGACAAGCAATGTTAATCCACCTCCTATGCTTTTGCCGCCATGCAGACATGCCTCAGTGACAAAAACAGAATACTGTATTAGTGGTAACTGTGGGTGAAGCCAAGCAGGTGACTGTAAGCTGAATGCAAACAATGGAGTCGATGAAAACATATTTGAAATGTTCTTAACACATCAATTTAAATGGGTTCAATACCCTCCAAAGCTTGGGTCATGCAGTAGCAGGACGTGCACCTGAGATACCCCAACCCCACTCTATATCTGTGTGCATGTGGATTTGTTTTAGGTAAACCATCTGGTACTTGAGACAATTTTTTGCAAAATAAATAAGTAAAAGTGCAAAGTATTTTAGGTTAACTTTCAAAACAGTACTGCAGAAAAATTAGGAAACATTTGAAATGACTGACAAATCCTTGATTTGAGTAGTATTCAGAATATGTTCTGCAGAGGTGATTCACCGCAGTGCCCAGCTTTAAATTTAGTAAAACTAATCACTACTACAAACTAAAGTTCAATTAAAACCACAAATTTGAAGAATGGAATAAATAAAAAAAAGTCACACATGAAGTTATTTTGAATGTTTTCTTGTTAACATGTTAAAATGTTGTCAAAATGCTTTGGAAAACCAAACAAGATCTGGATGGCCTATGAGCAATAGCATGCCTTAATTTATTCCTAAAGAATGTAAGCAATGACAAAAGATCTGGTCAAAGTGAAGTATAAAATATGTAAGTAACCTCAATCTGACAATATTTTCTTCTAGAAAATGTTTATTTTAAATGGACCGTTCCCTATCGGTGTATCCTTCCTTCACATTTTCCACTCTCCAGCTCCCTCTCTTGATATTCATTCTGCTTCCTCCTTGCCCGCCCCGCCCCGCCTCACCACACCTGCTCTCCCCACGCGATGTATATCTTCTGTCTCCTTTGTCAGCATTTACCTCCACACACACGCACACACACACCTCTTTCCTGCGAGTCATTCCCCGCTCCTACTACTATTATTATTATTCCCCCTATTGGTCTTATTTGTTCGTCACTCTTAAAGCCCAAACATGTTTCTCTCCCTGCACGCACAATATTCAATAGGTGCTAAAGGTAACGTATAGGGAACCTGACGGTCGGCAGGCGGCGACACTTTATTACGCAGCAGCGGGGGGATCAGGACAATGATGGCAGGATGAAAAATTAATAAGAAAAGTTTTGCTGTTTCATAAATACGTGACCAAAAATCTACTTTTTTGCTTTCGTGTTTCCACGAAATCGCGCAGTGACGCGCGAGCCAAACCTTTAACCTTTCGTGAACGGTGTGTTTGCGATAAATACTGTTAATTTATTGTGTTTTATTTTATTTTATTTTATTTTTCTAATTTACGCGCACGGGCTTTAAAACGAGCAGGTAGACTTTCTGCAACCCTCTCCCAACAGTCTCTGCATTTAAATCTCTCTTGACTTCAGTGGCAAAGCAGCATTGTCGATTCATCTACTTGATTAGAGCGCTCCCCCTCCCACTCTCTCTGTCTCTCTCTCTCTCTCTCTCTCCTTTACACACACGCGCGCGCGCGCACACACACACACACACAAACACACACACTGGTACGTCAGTCATTGAAATAATATACAGCAACCTTCCTTGCTTCACTCCTCCCGTCTCCCTACAGCTCTCAACTGTTCAGCATTTCTCCCATCTGGTTTATCCTCACTCTCTCTCTCTCTCTCTGTTTCTCTCTCTTCCTCTCCTCTTTCGTGGGGGGGAGAGCTCATATCTCTGGCGGTTTGCCGCATGGAAGTCGCCCAGGCTAGACTGAATCTTCTCTCTCTGACTCGGACTCCATTGGCCATTCCGCGGCGCGGCAGCAACAGCGAACCCAACGCCACATGAGTCGGGACACGCGCCGGGATGTAACGGCATCTATCCGCTGACCGACTGTAAAAAAAAAAAAAAAAAAA